>NW_016107430.1:3227370-3233983 GCF_001604975.1 Cebus imitator | reverse complement strand
AACCATGTTGAGACTTCTGGGAGTCTAAGAGGCCTCAAGTCTTTCCTAGAGCTTTCCAAGATCTGGCAGGAGCTCGTATTGGGCAGGCAAAATCCCATAGCCACTGATATGAGCATGTACTTCATAAGGAGCAGGGGATACTTAACATCATACTTTCTGAATTCCCCCAGCCCAATGTCTCCTGATATTCTCCCAGAGAAAATATCCTTTTGGTTAACCATGACTTCTATAAGATGTACAAGTATATGTCAAATTGCTCATTTTCATCAAGCTTAACCCAGTACTCTGCCGAACAATTTCAGATGCTTGATACATTTCTGTGGAATAAGTAAAAGCATGCATGAAAGAATGTTTTCATCCCTGTGATTAAATAGGGATCACTTTCTTTCTGTCTCCCCAAGAAAGAGAATGCTCTAAATAAACCAGAGGCCACTTGCTGATAGGTTTCAGGCAGGAGGGGCCATTGGCTCTCACATTTCAGGGCTGCTGTGTGGTGCCTCTGGTTTCCCCAGGTTGTCACGTTTTTGGTAACAGCATCTGCTGTGCTTCTAACGAGCAGCCAGTGACAAACATAGAGCCTCTGCCTCTCCCCAGGACCTGCAGAGGACAGAGAGGCCGCAGCTGGGAAAGACAGAACAAGCCCATATTTCATAACAATTACTCCGGATTATCAGGAAAGGTGGCAAGAAAAACTATTAGCAAGTTGGTGGAAAGAAGATTTATGACTTGGCAGCCCAAAGGTGTGACAGGTTTCTCCTCTGATGAAAAATCACTTCTCCAGAGGTGAGAGAAGGGCAGGCTGCTTGTTCAGCAGACGGGAACCTGACAAGTTAACCTCACTTTTTTGAATATTATTCATCTCAATCTGAAAACACTTCTTCAACTTCTTAGGGCAAATAATTTCTTTCTTATCCAGGGAACATTGCAAGATTCACAAAGTTTAACGTGCCCACCTCCACCAAAATCCTATCTCGTTTCCTATATATTTATCAGTGCTTAATTTTTTTAAATTTTAATTGGTAAGTAAACACTGATTCTACACATTTATGGGATACACAGCGATGTTGTGTACATATATAGTGATCAGATCAGGGCAATTAGCATATCTATCATCTCAATTGTTTATCATTTCTTTGTGTTGGGAACATTTCACAACATGCATTCTTCTAGCTATTTGAAACTATGTAATGTTATTACTGTCTATAGTCATCCTATAGTGGTATAGAACTCTAGAGCTTATTCCTCCCATATGGCTGTAATTTTGTATCCTTAAACGAATCTCTCCCTATTTCTCCCTTTCCCCCTACCCTTTAAGTATTTGAATTTAAACAGATTAGCTCAGGAACCAAGAAAATGTCAAATACAAGGTACTTTCCAGATCCCTGTGTTTACACCAAAATAAAGTGTTGACACTGACAGGAAAGGGAAGCAAGGAAAAAAGGAAGGACTCTTCAAAGTAAATAATTAAAAAAAAAATTGTAGAGACGAGTCTCACTATGCTACCCAGGCTAGTGTTGAACTCCTGGCCTCAAGTGATCCTCCTGCCTCTGGCTCCCAAACTGCTGGGATTACACACATATCACAGTGTTTTGAACCAGTGGACCATCCACTTTGAGAGAAGTTAAGAACATATTAAAGTTAACATATTATAGATATCCTTGAGGAACATTTTTTTTGGAGAGAAACTCCACCTTTCTCCAGTGAGCAAACAGAGGTGGCTGCAGTGTGCTGAAGGTAGTGTATTGCACCTATTCTCATGAATTCTTATGCTGTGATATCTTGTTGAAGCTTGAAGCTGAGAAATGGTAGGGACCGGCAGCTCTAGCAACTCCGACCTTGCCCACTAGCCACTAAATATTTTATATATCATTATTTTTACATACATTGCTTTATTCTCATGCAACCTCATGAATTAGGCATCATCTTCATTGTGCAGATTAGAAAATTGAGTCTCAGTTTCCCATAGTGAGGTCAGCACTAGGTCTCAAGCTCTGGATTCCTTTGCTGATGCTCTTTCCATCGAAGCTTAGGGATGGAATTGAGATTTCTAATCAGCTGACCTTAAAATACGTAGATTAGCTGGGATGATCTATGTGAGCCCAATCTAATCACAGAAGTAGAAGAGAGATGCAGAAGATGGGTCACAGAAATGTGACTTAACAGGCATTCAATCTGTGATTGCTCGCTCTGAAGATGGAGAAAGGGAATCTCAGGCCAAGAAGTGTGGCAGCCTCTAGAAGCCTCCTTCTGGCATTGTGCAGAATGAGGAACGCTCATTCTCACTCCTACACACACACTTCTTGGAATTGACCCTTTGGTACAGGTATCCTCATGGGAACATATTATACATAACAGCAGACAGGCTGAAGCAAAAGAAGCCAACAAAGTAAGGAGCGAGGCAAAGTGCCTTGGGCTGTCAGTCTAGTGTGGTTCAGCCTTGATGTGCTGCTTTGATTTGATAATAATAGCAATAATAATATTTCATTTGTGGCTCACAACCATTTGCCAAGGGGGTTTTCCCATCCTAGGATTTACCTGTGGCTGGGGCTTATTTTTTACTGAGGCTCTCAGTTGGCAAGAAGTTACCAATTCATAATCAAATTCAGAGTTCCTTGGCTCCAAGTCCAGTACTTTTAAAATAACCTCTTAAAGGTTATATGAACAAAAATCAGGTTCATTACATAGCCTGATAAGAAAGGAGCTTGTAAATTTTCCAGATCCTGCATGGAATTAAATAATATGGTGAATCTGAACAATAAAAAGAACCATATTAGGAATGACCATTTAATGATAAAAGTGTAATGCCTGGTACACAGGAGGTGCTCAAGAAATGTCTGTTAAGTGAATCAATGTATGAATAAATGAATTGAACTATACTGGCCTATTAACATACCTTGAAAGGCCGGGCAACCCAATGGCAGGATTCACTGGTGCACAACTGACGAATTCACTGAATACTAAGCATCAAATATCAAGTCTTCTGCAGTCATATGAAGCATCTTCTTACAACCCATTAGGGAGGTCAGACAATTTCCCCAAGTACAAACAGTGGTGACTGATTTCAGGAGCACACAAATGGTAGAAGGCCAGAGACAAGAGGCCTAAGTAACCATCAAAAGCCTCCCTGGCTGACCCTCACTGAAGAGCAGGAGGTCTAACAGACTGACACGTTGCTCCCGTGGCCCTCCAGTTCCTACAGCTGCAGCCACTTGACTTTGATGCAAACTCAGCCCCATCCCAGCCTCCTAGTTCAAACCGCTGCTGCTGAGGTCTCTTTAAGGAGATAGGATTTAGTAGTCAGGTTCCTAAGGGTCAATACAATCTTGCTTCCAGTCCAGAGCTAAACTTGTGCTTTTACTAAGGACTTACTTTGTTCTTATGCTTAATCTTTTGCCATCTTTTATTTTATTCCCTTGAATCCAAGTCCCTATTTTGATAAACTGAGAAGTATTTTATGTTCTTCAAGCCAGGCTCTGCCTTGCTCTTATCGTCTGTAATAGTCATGACAGACCTGCTCCAGGCTGCTATTGGTGACACTCCCAAATTCTGTCTGCATGCAACAACTCTTCTCATTGCCAGCTCCTGACCTCCTTGGAGCTATCATGCTCTAACTTCTTTCTCCTATAGCCCTCCCTTTCCTGCATCTATCCAATTAGTGGGTCTTGCCAAACACACTATTGCATTCAGCTGTTACTGAGCTAAAACAGACCTATCTTATATCTCATCAGATGATTAGAATAGGCATTCAAAGTGCGATCTCCTCCCCCCACCCACCATGACCTACACTGCAGACAAAGGAATCTTTCCTGACCAATACCTATATGTATCCGCCCTATAACTCTGCGTAAAATATTTCCGTGGTTCTCTACTATCTGTGGTATGGTTAGCAGCATAATGGCTCCTCAAAGGTGTTCTCATCCCCAGAACATAAGAATATTTTAGGTTACATGGAAAAGGAGAATTAAGTGTGTAGATGGAATTGAGATTTCTAATCGGCTGACCTTAAAATACTTAGATAAGCCAGGATGATCTATGTCAGCCCAATCGAATCACAGGAGTAGAAGAGAGAAGCAGAAGATGGGTCACAGAAATGTGACTTAACAGGCATTCAGTCTATGATTACTGGCTCTGAAGATGGAGAAAGGGAATCTCAGGCCAAGAAGTGTGGCAGCCTCTAGCAGCAGGGGATGTCAGTTTACAGTCAGCAAGAAAATAGGAACCTCTGTCCTAGAACTTTAAGAAAGTGGATGCTGCCAACAGCCTCAGTGAGCAGAGAAACAAATCTTTACCTAGAGCTTGATTTTAGCCCCATGAGACCTGTGTGGAACACATGACCAACAGATCAATAAGATAATAAATTTGTGTGGTTGAAATCCTAAGCCTGTAGTAAATTTGTTACAGCAGAGACAGGAAACAAATACTAAGAGATAAAGATAAAACTCTTCCCATAGACTACCCTGGAATATGATCCAGGGTGATATCTTCAGCCCTAATCCTGGCTCTTCCTAGCTGCTGCTTCTGCTCCAAGAACAGGAAGCTGACTGTGACATCCTCATGATTATCTGCCAGCAACACTCTCCTTGGTCTATTCAGCCTGGGAGATTTATCTCTGGCTCTAGAAAGCCTCCTAAGTACCCTACATGTCTGTCCCTCAGTCTCCCAACACCCTGGCCTTGGGACCTTTCCTTTGTGCTCCCAGGACCCCCTAAGACTGTAAGTCTCTCTCTTGCCATGTGACACTTATTTTATCTGTTTATGTGTCTGCTACATGTCCCCGCCCTATCCCAGTCTGTAAACTCCTTGAAAACAACGATCTTAGCCAACTCTCAGGTGCTTTAAGCATTTGGAAGAGTGCTTAGGATATAGTAAGGCCTGAATAAATGGTTTTGAACCAAGCTTTCTGGAATTCTCCGGCACTAACATTTAAAGTTAGCTCTAGAGTATGTGCTCGGATTGCGGCACTATTGCGGGTAATTGGGGGAAAGGGGATTATATAGAGAAGGCCTCATAGTCTACTTCAGGCTGAGATTATTTGATACTTAGGGAAATAAGAACCCCCATTCCTAGTCCATGCTTTTGAAACCAGTTTATCACATTATTACATTGAGAGTTGGGCCAAACCCTTACTAATGATTATGTAATAATTTATAGCTATAGATAGATATATGGGTAGGTCTAGAGGGAGGGATATCCTTGGGTCCTCAAGCATAACACCATTTAATAGCTTCCTCAGACCCTTTGGATAGCACCTTTGCTTGCCTCATTTGCACCTTCTCCCTTTTTGTGAACTTGGGTTCTACTGTTTACATCTCCAATGCTCCTATGGGGGTATATCTAACATCTAAGTTGGGATCCCTCTTTCACTGCTATCCACTGAACACCTTGCTAGAGCCTCTCTACAGAGTCAGGAAAATGCAAGAAATAAAGGTATTTTCTTCAATTCACATACTGTCAACTAAGCTGCAAACTTACATAACTTTGATCCAAGAATTCCAGCGATAGTTTTAGAACATCCTTTGCTGATTCCTGGGCTTGTCCTCTTGGCGGCATTCAGCCCATCTGGAAGTGTCTTGGTGTCTGGCTGTGGGGACTGTGGGACAGCCAGGATGGGCCAGTGTCCGTAGATAGGCAGTCAGACGAAAAACTAACCTGAACAGGCATAGCTCTAAATTTTCTTGGACAGATGCATGCATTTACAGATCACAAGTGGTCGACTCACGCATGCATCGAGTGGTTCTTTGAATGTATCTTGGCCTTCTTTGTAGGGATCTACTTTGTCAGCTCTCAAAATATTCATGGTAACCAGGCACAGTGGCTCACACTTGTAATCTCAGCACTTTGGGAGGCCAAGGCGGGTAGATAACCTGAGGTCAGGAGTTTGAGACCAGCCTGACCAACATGGTGAAACCCTGTCTCTACTAAAAATGCAAAAATTAGGCAGGTATGGTGGTATGCACCTGTAATTCTAGTTACTTGGGAGACTGAGGCAGGAGAATTACTTGAACCCAAGAGGCAGGGGTTGTGATGAGCCCAGTTCGTGCCATTGCACTCCAGCCTGGGCAACAGAGTGGACTCTAACAAAAAAAAGCAGGGAGGATGACAGAGAAACAGGCAGCTCCTGCAAACATCCAGACGGTTTAATGTCTTGGTTCCAAAGGAAGGGCTTTCTTCTGTTCCCTTCATTCTACTCTAGAACTCACCCCTCCCACCTCTTCAAGGTATTTGCTTTAGCAATCTCTACTCCATCTCTAGCATCACACTTTTTTTCCTCCCAACCAGATCATTTTCATCAACATACGGTAACATTTTCCTAGAGAACACTTTTTTGATACCATGTTTCTCTGTAGCTACTGTCCCATTTTTCTCTCCCCTTTCCAACAAACTACTCTTGAGTCCTCTGTGTTTGGTGCTTCCCAATCCTTTCCTCTCATTCTCTCTCAAGCCCTTTCCAATCCTGCTTTGGTTTCCACAATTCTACTGAAACAATTATTGTCAAGGTCAAATGACAGCTAATGGCCCCTTCTTAGCCTTTATCTGACCTATCAATAGCATTTTACATTGTCGAATTATTTTTCTTGAAACAAGAGTTTCGCTCTTGTTACCCAGGCTGGAG
>NW_016107430.1:3094581-3227069 GCF_001604975.1 Cebus imitator | reverse complement strand
CTTTCCTCTTACCTTACAAGCCATTGCCTGTCCCCAGTTTCCTATGCTAATTTCTTATTTCTGTCCAACTTCTTACACAGGAGTGGTCCACTTCTCTCTTCTCTGTCCTCATCCATTTCCTTAGCACATTCATTCAATCTTAGGCTGCCAAATATGATCTGAACACTGTGGAATGTACTCTTGACTTTAGTGTGGGTTTCTCCTCTGAACTCCAAACTAATTTGTTGAATTGTCTACTCACTATCTCCATGTAGATGTTAACACACATCTCCAACTTAACACGGCTTAAACCAAGCCTACCTTCAAGCCTATTCCCTCCTAAAATGTCACCATCTTGAAATTGTCAGGTTCTGAATTTTGTACTCTATTTCACACATCCAACCCATCTAACCCGTCATTCAAAGCTGACACCCCCTTCAAAACATATCCAGTACTTTGCCACAATCCCACCATCCTTACCTCCTGCACATCTGCCCTGGTCCAAGCAAGTCTACCCTGGCCGGGCTGTGAATGAGCCTTATAATGGGGCTGTTGGCTTCTACATTTGTCTCTACACAGCAAGAAGGAGATCTTTACAAAGGTGATTTTTGATTCTAAACACAAAGCCAGAATGATATTTTCAAAATGTAAGTTTCAGTTCCTGAATCACTTGAAATAAAAGCCATAGTTCTGACCACGACTTTGAGGCCATATGAGATCTGGTCTCTCTGACCCCGTCATCCACCACACCTCTCCTTCCTCATTTTACTCAGCCACACTGACCTCCTTTCTCTTCTTGAAAAATGAGAAGCAGTCTCCACCTCAGGGTGTGAGCACTTGCCCACTTGTTGGCTTAGAGCACCCTGTTCTGCTTATATTCATGACTCTTTCTCCTGCTCTCTTCAGATTTATTCTTCAATGTTCCCCACTCAGGGGAACCTTCCTTGGTTACCCTATATAAAATAGTCTTCCCTTTCCCACAGCAAAAGACCCAAATTTCTGCTTTACTTCCCTGTAGCAAGAACAAAATATGATGGAGGGGAGAAAAAGAGAAAAATAAGAGAAAGGAAGGGAGATACATCAATATCACAAAACAATGTCTAATCACAAGAGAAACAAGAAAATAAGGAGGGAGAGGAGCCGATTTCATAATAGATTTGGACACATTGCGTGTGGGGATATAGGGAGGACTCCAAAGTGGAAATGCCCAGTGGTCAGTTATTCTACCAGGCATCTCCTGCAGAGACAATGCTTCGAATTGCTGCAGCATGAAGGAAAACTAAACAAGTAGCTTGTTTTGTCAAGACTGGACTTGAAGGACATGGGAGAGGAGAATTATGATCACAGTACCAAGGATGATGTGAATCTGGAATGCAGCCCCTTATGATTGACATGGTATCATCACAACCCTTCTGAGTGTGCATAGCGCTTTAGAGTTTGCAACTTGCTTGCATACATATGGCTTCCTGTGACCCTTCTCAACCTGTGATTTCCCTGGGGAGGCATTACACATCCACATCACATAGGAAGAATGCTCGTCATATAAGCTCACCAGAAGGAAAAGAGGCAGCTGGCAGCTTGCAGGAGCACCGTCCTCAGCAAACAACAATAACAAAAACCATCATACTTTTTAAATTAAAAAAAAAAAAAACATAAAAACAAAACAGAGCTTCCTAGGCCTTACCCCACTTATTCGGCTAGTACTCTCTTGATGTATTCAGGAATCTGCATTATTCCCAGGAGAATCCTTAGGCACACTAATAATTGTCAAGCTACCAGTTGATATAAAGTAAACCCCCAAGTACATTTATAAAACTCAGGCCACAAAGTCTGTGAGTTATGAAACTCAGGCTACATTCAGCAGGGAGATTATCCCAACCACATAGCAGTTTTCCCATCGCAAGAATCAGATCGACTGTAAGGCAACCTCCAGACCCTGCAGGATCCAGCAGGTCTTCCCTGGGCTCCTATTCCTTGGGAGCAATGAGCGCAGGGTGATACAGGAAGGCCCTATGGAGCCCTGATGTCTTAGGTATTATCTTCATCTGCTAGGTTATTCCACAAGCCAAGCATCCATTTCTGTGAAGCCCTGGCCACCTGCTGGTCTTAGGAGCAGGTGGTAGCTGTCAGTGTTGAGTGACAGAGGAAAGCCTCTTGGTCTGTTCTAAAGGCTACTTCTCTGTGGCTACACTGGAACAGAGGTAACTGAACTTTTTCTGTAACAGGTAAGATAGTAAGTATTTTCAGCTCTGTGGGCCATCTGGTCTCTGTCACAACTACTCAGCTCTGCCACTGTATGTAGCTCAAGAGCAATCATACACAATATGTAAATAAATGGGCATGGGTATATTTCAACAACACTTGACATGGGCTGGACTGGACTGCCAGCCCTACATCGCCAATCTCTGCACTGGAATCAAGACAGATGTCCCATCTTTTGATTTTCTAAACAGATAAAGGTGATATGAATAATTCAAAGCAAACGAAAATATCTTTTAAAAAGCATAAACCCCAGCATTCCCCACACTCACTACATAGCTTTGGAAAGCATTACACTATTCTTGTGGCCGCTGATTTAGCTTTCTAATTACGTTTTGCTCAGGATATTAATATGGGCTTATATTCTCTAAGCAGATCCCATTTGGGACTCAGGAGGAGGCCACAAGTGAACGCGCAGAACAAAGTGAAAAAGAAAACTGGGCTTGTATTAAAATTAGCCACAAGTAATTGAGAAAAGACTGCCTGTAATCTGCCAATGGGAATGAGAGATGCCCTGTGAGTGGCTGCATGTTTATTAAATTTGAAAATGGCATCTCTCACCTTCATTTACTTGGTTCCCAAAGGCCCATGTTCAAGCAGGTGAAAGTCACAAGGGCAGGGAGGTCTCTCCTGAGCCAAGGAGGGTATTCTCCTAAAGTGCACATTCTAGATCAGAGGAACAGGCAGTGGCAGAAAGTGTTAGCATTTGTTGATTGCCTATCCCCAATTAGGCATGTTGTAAGTGGCTTTATGAGTAACAATAATAACAGGAAATATTTATTGAGCACTTGCTCCTTACTAATTATTTTGCATAAGTTATTTCATTTACACTTCTCAAGGGCACTACGGATTAAGTATTATTATTACACCCTTTTTACAAAGACTTAGATTAAATGACTTTCTCAAAGTCACAGAACTATTTAAAATAGACAGTGTGACTCCACAGTGCTCACTTTTAACCATTATGTTAAATTGCCCCCAAACTATCTATTTCTCTTTCTCTCTCTCTCTCTCTCTCTCTCTCTCTCTCTCTCACACACACACACACACACACACACAAACTTTCTATAAGGGAAGTGTTATTAGCTCCACTTTGCAGATGAGAATGCTGAGAATATAGGTGATATCTCCGGCTGAATACAACATGAGGGGCAGTTCCAGATCCAGGTCTGTTTAACTTAGAGTCCATATTCCATTCACTGCCAGTTGCTACCTGGGGACCTAGGGTAGGCCATTGACCTACCTAAACCTCCTGCCCTCTGCTGTTAAATTGAGATAACAGTGTCTGTCCTGCCCGCCTTCCGGGACTGGTAGAGGGCTTCAATAATAATCCTACACTTTCAAAATGATGTACTTTAAAAATGAGAAAGCATTAAGTAATAGCAGCTTATTGATTAGAGGTATGAGCTTTGGCGTCTAGTAAGTCTACATTCAGTTTTTGAATCCGTTACTTACCAGCTGGGTAACCCTGGGTGAGTTCCCAAGTCTCTCTAGTCTTACATGCTTTTATGTGCTTTTTACTTTTCCCAGAAAGTTGTTTTAAATATAAATTGAGATCCTGTTAGATCTTGCCACCTAGATACCCAAACTGTATAATTCCTTACTAATTTTATATTAATTAGAGAAATGGAAGAATTCAGAGGTTTTAAAACATGAGATTAGGAACTCTGAGAGTACAACTGCAATAGAGTAATTAATAGCTTAGAGAAAGAGACATTTGGCAGAGGTCATGTCCTTGCCTCCTGCTAGATGACTCCTTTCTTCTTGTTCAGATGCATCCACAGCTGTGGTCATATGAATACTTCTACAGACACTATGAAAATAACTCCCCTGGATTATATTGAGTGATCTACTTCCATTAACTTAGAAACATATATAGCCATAAAGACTAGGCATATAGCATTTATTGCAAGTAAGAGAGTGAGTGGGGAAGCCCAAACTTGGTATCCCAATTCTGGA
The DNA here is from genome assembly GCF_001604975.1 of Cebus imitator. Lineage (NCBI taxonomy): Eukaryota > Metazoa > Chordata > Mammalia > Primates > Cebidae > Cebus > Cebus imitator. The sequence continues at coordinate 3,222,872 of NW_016107430.1, read as the reverse complement.
AATAAGAAAGTGGCTACAGACCCAACTATCTTGCCTCTGAGCCCACTGACAGCCTCACCAGACATAATAGAACAGATTAGTGATTCCTATAGATGTGTGCAGCATTTGTCAGAGGTGAAGCAATTAGCCCACCAATGACAGAGACCCTGACCTGCAGAGCGTGTTCCAAAGTCATCCTCCCTGCAAGTCATTTCATTCAAAGTTAGGACCCACTCCACCCCTGTGGGTCCTCCACAAGATGGTGGTTTGCTTGGGCCAGGCCTTACATAGCCTTGATTGAGCTGAGGAATAGCAGCCCTAGTGTAGTAAACTCATTAGGACTGACAGTTTCAGCCTATATTTCCCCCAGGGAAATGGATTCCATATCCCATAGAAAGACGGAGACATGAAAGCCCAGGGACAACCTGAATCACCAACTGCAACAATATGAGCCACTCAGTACCATGCTTTGGAGAGGCAGGAAAATTAGGGGGTCAGAGAAAATGAGACAATTTTTTTTTGTGAAGCACTAAACAGAAAAGAGGGACTTTAGTCATTGCTTTTGTGTTGGAGATGACCCAGACCATGGTTGGCCAAGACCATGAAAGAGATTTTCCTCCATGGCCATAAAGGCTGCTTGCCACTCTGAACATTTTAAGACAAAAATGAAGAACAATAATATGAGATATCATATCCTTTTGAGGACTTTGGAAAACACTATATAAACTCTTTTACAGGCCTGTTGTTAGGAGTTTAGCACTTTTCTTAAACACTGTAACTATTAATATAATGTCCACTTTCATTGAGTACTGACAGTGTGCCAGGTATTGTGATTTATATCAACTGTTTTGAGTACTTGTAACAACTCTGAAAGGTAAGAATTCCCACTTTCATTTTACTGATGATGAAATCGAGGCAGCATCAAATTTGTTAACTGTCCCAAGGCCATGTAACTAATAAGTGGTTGAGATGGTGTTAGGGCCCAGATCATTTTGACTCTAACACTTGCCTTTTTCTGCCACATTATGACTCTGTTTCCTTAGCCTTTTTCCATTAGACTTTCTTTCTGTATGGGTCAGTTGGAAAAAGCCATTTGTTCTGTGCTGAATTTAGAGTCTACTGAGTTGTGTTGAAACATGGCTCTGTCTCTTTGACTAATTATCAAGAGTTATCGTATGACCCCACACATACTCTGCTCTGTCAAAGAGCTTGAGGAAAGGATTGCAACATGAGTGTGTTTTATGATAGTCCCTGGTGAAATTAGTGACCTTGGATAAGGTTTCAGGATAATTCTTTAGGCCATTGTTCTACATCCACTTCCTTTACCAGCTGTCAAGGTAGTTCATATCACATTTTTCTTAATGGAAGGATTCATTTCCACCTCCACCTTGCCCCCACCAACACACACACATACGTATTTTCACACTGCTTTCAAATAATTCTTTATCAATTAGCTCTTTTAGTTCCCCTTAAAAAGGAAGAGAAAGAAATCCAGCAATGGAAAGTTAAAGAGATGTAGCTTGTAATGCAAAAGCTAAGTCACTTCTACCTCAGTCTTTGAGATGTACTTCTCCTGGCCTTGAAAATTCACAGAAAATTTTAATCAGTCAATAAATCAATAAAATGGATGCATTATCCCCTTCTGTCCTAGACTCCTGTAGTTGCAAAAATTATTTTGCAATACACAAAAGAAAGTAGATGTGTTTTCCTGTAAGAGTATTTGCATAACCAGTTCTAGTTTATATAAGCAGTGCACCTATTTATCCCATTTTTCTTTATAGAAAACATGTACTACTCAAAGCCCGGTTCTGGTCTGCTTAGAGGCACATGATATCAACTTCTCCCAGCATGATTGCCATCTTAGCCTCAGTTTGATGTAGCTCTCTGGTCCTTGTGCCCTTGTGTTTTCTGTACCATGTCTTGCATTTAACTACTATTGTTTTTATTTTTTTGCTGTGGTTCAATTTGTTACAATTAAGGAACCAACCAATACATTATTATTTACCAAAGTTCAAAGTTTACATTAGAACTTTATGTGGTATATTTTGTTTTATGGATTTTGACAAATGTGTAATGACATGTATCCATTGTTATAATGTCATACAGAATAGTTTTGCTTCCCTAAAAATCTTCCATGCTCCACCTATTCATCTCTCCCTCCCCATACACACCCATCCCCAGAACCTGGGCAACCAGTGATCTTTTTACTCTTTCCATAGCTTTGCCTTTTCCAGAATGTCTTATACTTGAAACTATACATTATGTAGCCTTTTCAGATTAGCTTTAAAATAGCATTTTAACTTTTAAAAATCCATGAAGCTAGCTCTCAAATTCACTGAGTGGTCTACCAATTTGTGCTAATTTTGCAAGGTCCTAAACAAGGCAAAACCTAGAGGGTTGACTTTACTCCTGCTATCAATTTTTGGGTTGCTGCAGGGATGTTATGAAGGGTTAGGTGGTTTAGTATAAAAAGTTGAGTTAGTCACCTTCCCTAATTCCATAATTATTGGCCCATTCAATGTCTTTCATTTTTGTTTGATTTTTAAAACTTATCCATCTCTCCATTCATCCATCCACCTCTCCATCCATCCATCCATCCATCCATCCATCTTACTACTTCTGTACATTCTTATGCCACTATTCTAGTATGTTGAATATGGAACTCTGAATTTTTTTATGTACTATTGTAAAATACATAGCATTTTTGTTGTTGTGAGCATGTTATACATTTACTTAAATGGCACCGTGTTAATAACATCATTCTGTTTTTATATTCTCCAACTGTTTCTGGTAAACAACCTAATTTGTTGCTTCTTCCTGCTAAATGGCATCCGGACGATGTTTTCCATGTTGGCTTACCCATCCCTCAGCGATAGGAGCTCAGTTGTTTCTAATCCCAAACTCCCACTAGCAATGTGGTGATGAACAATTCAGAAACGTTACATTTTTTGAGTGTAGTAACTCTTGAACAGTCATTGTTCTTGCAGCAAAACCAACGTGAAGGAGAACCCAGCACTTTCCTTTAACAAATTCAAGGAATAGGTTCATGTCTGCGAAGTCTTAAGGAAAAACATGAATATTTTACTGAGGATTGGGTGGAGAGGGAAAGGTGAAAATAACCGCTTAATGTCTTATCCCTATCTCTGGGTTCCCTGACAGCAACTCTGCTTGTTTCCATCCTTTTCTTTTCTATAGCCCCAACATTTATATCCCTTTTCGAAGGTAAAGTGGTTTAGTTGTCAAACCTCTTCACATTCCTCTCCCTGATCTGTAAATATAGGATCCTTTTAGGGTGATATTCCCTCTTAGAAAGGATATGTGTCCTGGATGGTGGGATTTCACATGGGATTACAGTTATCTATCGTATGTAAGTATATATATATATATATATATATATATATATATATATATTTAATTTTTAATTGATTTATTCTTTATTTTACTTTAATGCAATAATAGACATACACTAAAATTTTTACATTTATTAAGGGGGAAATTAGTGGTACCTTATGCAAGATTTTCCCTTTAAGCAAGAACATAGGAACTTAAGATTGTTGTAGTGCTGTAATGAGCATAGTAAGCACACACTGCAAGGCTTCATCATAGCGTGCATTTGTAATAATTGTCTATGTTACTTTTATCATGCTTTACATGAATTAGCATAGATTCTTCTCTAATTAGCCCAGAGAAAAATGAGATTAATTTCATCACGTGTGTATTGTTTTTAAGTATTTATTATGTAGCAACTATCTCTATGCTCAGTGATTTGCAAATGTGGTTTCATTTAATTCTCGGAAGAGCCCAGTGAATTTTTTAAATCCCATTTTAAAAATGAGAAGCCCTAGGCCCAGACTAGTGATGTATTTTCCCAGGGTCGCAGAGGCACTGTAACAGTAGAAAGTCAACCTGCAGACTTGCCTGTCTCTTCTACAGCTTACTGGTTAAATGTTTAAAGTAGAATAATCCATTCAGTATTGAAAGAAAGAGTTTCACTTCCTTTAACACTCAGTAGAATTTATAATCACCCATGCACAGATTTTGAGAGCCGTAGGGTGTCTTACAACCAGTGGGATGTTACTGGCAATTTGGGTAAGAAAATTCTTCGTCAGGCAATAAGTCCTCAGCATCCTTTGGTGTTTAGCATCCCTCAAAGTTGCCCACCAAATGCTAATAGGAGTCTCAATTTATCTTCTCAAATATCCTCCACAGTTCTAAACCTCACCTCTCTCACATTCAGAGGAAGACACTGAGGCGCAGGAGGTGGAATAACCAAGTCAGACAGAATAACTGAGTAATAACTGGCCGAACTTCAGATTTACCCCAGAAAGTGCTTTTTAAAATACTGATGCCCTAACAGAGTAGTTAGGAAACCAGTTATTATAATTCTTTCTGGGTTCAAATCTCAGTTCTACCAACTTCAGGCAAATTGTATCACATCATATATTAGAGTGCCTCAGTTTCAAAATGTAGTTAGTAGCATTTACTTCCTGGGATTCTTGTGAGAATTGTATGAGTTAATATATGGAAAAGTAGCTGGCAAAATAATAATAGTGAATATTTTAGTATCATTATTATTATTCCAGATTCCAAGTCTCCTTATTTGCTTGCTGATATTCCTTTTCCTAAGCTTTCAATGATTTTTTGGTGCTTTATTGACAAAACACAACCCTCAGGTCTGAAAACAGCCCTACATGTACATGGAGGGTAGGAAGGAAGAATGGTATGAAATGGTCTCCATAGCTAAGGAGGAAGGAGCAGAAAAGTCCTTCAGGTACTGGATTATCCTGAATAGTGTCCCTTGGTGGGACAAATGATTCAGTGAACTGCCCTGAAAAAAAGGGTCACTGACGTCTATCAGGTGGAGGACACAGCCTGACGGCAGGGAAAATAAGAACTTAAGAATCAAACCAGTCTTCAAATCTTAGTTCAGCAGCTTCTTGGCTGTGTGACCTTGAGCATGTTCTCTGAACTCTCTGAGTTTCATTTTCTATGATGGAGATAAGACAGCCTGCAGTGTGGTATTACTGTGGGCATGACATTAGATAATGAGTACAATGCTTTTGGTACAGCGAAAATACTCAATAGGCATTAGTTCCCTTCCTTCAGATGCTTCTCAGAAGCTGTCCCTCCCTTGCTCTTAACTCTGGTTTTCCTTTTTCCCTTCACCTCCACCATCTTCCTTGACTCTCACTTTTCTGAGCCACCCCAGAAACTTGAACGCAGAGGGGAATTAAAGCATACCATATTGGACTCACAAATGCACAGGGATTGAAGAGGTTTAGGAGAACTGTTTAAGAGATTTTGAAATTCTCCTGGATACCAAGAGAGAAAAGGCAGGGAGAAAAAAATTGCATAACTCATTAAAGCAATTTTGCCTCAAAAAAAGAGGTGGCATGCCTTTTTCCCCTTGTTTAGCTCAGCTAGTCTTTTCAGTACCAGTTTCCAGCTGGGTTCACTCTGTAATATTATGGGCTGTACGCGGTACTCTGAAGACAATAGAAAAGAAGAATTTCGGACTTTCGCTCTGGATCCCTAAGAAAAAGGCCTGGAAGGAGCTTCCACTTTAGACATTGAGCTTGGAACTGAGAGTGTGCCAATGGCCACATCTTTGTGAGTATGTGTAATCAATTGAAGGACAGCCTGAAACTGCATCTGGTGAAGCTCAAGGTGCAATAGCAAATTGTAACATCCTGAATCTCTGTTTAGCTTCCAAAACTTTGTCTTGTAATACCCCATTGGATCCTCAAATAGTTCTAGAAAGACAGTCTTCATGTTATAGATGGGGATACTGACATTCCCAAGAAGTTAAACTGATCTGCCTGGGGTCATGGAGAACAACTAAGTGACTTAAGATTTAAGACTCAGATCTAAGATAGTATCTTAGTCTGCCCAGGCTATATTAGTGAAAGTTCTTCAGAGAAATAGAACCAACAGGGGACACACACACACACACACGCAAAGTCCCTTGATATGCTGTCTACAACTTAGAGAATCAGGAAACCTGGTGGTATAATTCAATTTGAATCTGGAGGCCTGAGAACCAAGGGAATCCATGGTGTAACTCCCAGTGTAAGGCCACAGTCCTAAGAAGAGGTAGGGGAGGGGCAGGCTGATGTAACTACCAGAGTCGAAAGGCCTAAGATACTGGAGCTCTGATGCCCAAGGACAAGGGAAGATGAATGTCTCAGCTTCAGAAGAGAGAATGCATTGCCCTCTCTCTACATTTTTGTTCTCTCTGGGCCCTCAACAGATGGGATGTTGCCCACTCACATGGGTGAGGGTGATCTTCTTTATGCAATCCACTGATTCAAATTCCAGTCTCTTTCAGAAACACCCTCACAGACACACCCAGAAACAATGTTTTACCAGCTATCTGGGTGTTCCTTCACTCAGTAAAGCTGACACATAAAATGAACCATGACAGGCTACTATAACAAAACACATGGAGTAGCTTATAAAAAACAGAAATTTATTTCTCACAGTTCCAGGGCTGGGAAGCCCCAAATCAAGATGCTGGCAGAGTGGATGTCTGATGAGGGTTTATTTCCTCATCCGTAGATGGCATCTTCTCTCTATGTCCTCATGTCGTGGAAGAGACAAATGAGCTCCCTTGAGTCTCTTTTATAATGGCACTAATCCGTTTGTGATGGCTTCATTCTTATGCCCTAACTACCTCCCAAAGAGTCTCACCTCTTAATACCTACACTTAGGGGTTAGAATTTCAACATATAAATTTGGGGGAGACAAACATTCAGACCATAGCAGATAACTAGCCAATTTCCATTCTTAGTATTCCCACTTATGGCCATCTTTATAAAACAGCATGGAAGACATGCTATTATTACTCATAAACATGTTCCTATTTCTTCTCTGAAAACATGGGAGAATTATATCTCCCTGGCTCCTGAAGGCATAGCCATATAACTTGCTTTAGCAAATAAAATGTGAGTAAAGTGATGTATGCCATTTCCAGGCAAAAACATTTAATTGTCACTGAAAGACTCTAAATGAGGAATCAGAAAAACTGTGGCCTGCTGGCCAAATTCAGCCCACTACCTGTTTTGTAAATTAAATTTTATTGGAACACAGTTATACTCATTTGTGTTTCTGTATTTTCTAAAACTGTTTTCATGCTACATTGGCAGAGTTGAATAGTAGTGATAGAGATGTCATGGCCTGGAAAGTCAAGAATATTTACTACCTGGATCTTTAAACTTACCAACTCCTCTTCTAGACAGTTATTTCCTGCCTGGTGAGCATACCTGTGATACAGATATAAGATGATGGAGGCTTCTTCTAACTACATTGCTTAGCTTTTGCACAGAGAACAGTTACCCTAAAGATTTACTCAGACTCATTGTGGACTTTGTATAAATGAAAGAAAGGTCTTTGTTGTGTCAGGCGACTACAATTTTGGATTTTTGTTAACATGGCATCATCTGGCCTCACTTGACTGACACACAAGCTGAGTCAGTAAATGCAGAGGATAAAATAAAAATATACTGCTTAGAGTTTGTTGGAGTAAGAATGCATTGAAAAAGCTGGACACTGAGTGATGGAAATGAACATAGTAGGGGTGGATGGGTGTTCCTGCTTTTGAAACTGGCATATCCTGTGATTTTAAAATGGAGAGTTGTGGGCCAGAGATTGTGGGTAAGTTTACATTGTTGATAACTCTGCCTACCAGGTTTAAGGTCAAGGGAATTTCCAGGTTACTCACTGGTGAGAAATAGTCATGTTTCCCTAAAAAGGTCTGTAAATTAAATTTTTGCCTAAAGATTTTGAGTGCTGATGTGTGAAAGACAAAATAGTTTCCCAGTTCTGAACTGTTCAGGTAACATTTTGTAGGAATGTTCTGCTCCTTAGGCTTCACTGTTTAATCTTTTATAGTGGTTGATGTTCAATACTGAACAACAGGTTAACTCTGGTGTTGAGGCTAATGTATCTTTGTTGGAAGACTGACTCTTCTGTGCCATGTTTAGCTGGTTATTTGCAGGTGGCTCTTGGTCCCAGTGCAGCAAATTAAATCAGGGCTGCTTCAGTGGTTTTAGAATTCTCATACATGGATAAAAAGGCACATAAAGAAATAAACATCTCTTTCACTTCAAAATCTGATAAATCTGCAAACTCAAAGGAATTTTTGTCAGAATATCAGAAATGAATTTCTAAACAGTTTGAGACAAATTCAGCAATGTTCCAGGGACACAGTGAACCTGGATGGAAGAATAATTGTGATCATAATGCATTCTGCCCTATGTTGTACGTCACATGCTTAGACCAAAAGGGCCAAAGGCAGTGTGATTTAGATTTAAGATTCTGAGTGAGGGTTGACCAATATAAGCTCTAAGCTATGTTCAGTGACAGTAAAGAATGGGCACCATGGATTTTAAAGGCATGTGTTACTTGGTGGGTGAAACAAACATATACCCAATATAACTCACAGGGCATTCAACTTACTGGATTCATAATATTTACTTCCTCTAATATGTATTTACAGCCATTGTCCTGCCTCTGAGGTTGGTTCCATCAACTTCTGATGGAGGCAAATGCAGGATAGTTAAGAGGAGAAAGAGGATATCAGTACACTCATGGGACAAGGCTTACTTGGGGCATTACAGAGAGCATGAATAAAATTGGCTCTGGCTGGATCTGAGGAAGGGTTGCTGTTGACCAGTAGAGATGGTGGTGACAGAAACCTCAGACAATATAGCTGAAGAACGCCATAGACAATCCCTCTCCCAACCTCCACTGGTTTTGTTTGTTTGTTTGTTTTTGAGATGGAGTCTCGCTCTGTCTCCCAGACTGGATTGCAGTGGCACGATCTTGTTCACTGCAACCTCTGCGTCCCGAGTTCAAGCAATTCTCCTGCCTCAGCCTCATGAGTAGTAGCTGGGACTATAGGTATGCATCACCGCACTCAGCTAATTTTTGTATTTTTAGTAGAGATGGGGTTTCACCATGTTAGCCAGACTTGTCTCCAACCCCTGACCTCAAGTGATCCACTTGCCTCGGCCTCCCAAAGTGCGATTACAGGACTGAGCCACTGCACCTGGCCTTCACTGGTTTTTGAAGAAATTACTTCTCATTTACCACCATTCCAGAAGAAGAAATAAGAAAATGCTCACTAAATACACTCCTAAAATATAACTATTTTATTTTTGTCTTAACTGAAAGTAGCAAAGAACCAAGTAAATAGTTTGTGTCTTTAAGAACTTTTCTTCATGAAAAAAAATCATTAATAAGCATTTCAGAAGACTTGGAGGAACAGGATTCAGCACACTACCCATGAATGTAACTGGAGACCCAAATTCTTGTCAAGAGAACAATTGAGATATCTTGTAACTAAAGTGGCCTCCTTAACACTCTATTAAACTCAGTTTGCTATCAACAGAGGCTGCTTTTCTTTTTCTCCAATTAGGGTCATCTTAATTATTTTAGCAGATTACAAATATCCCCTTTGGATCAAGAAAATCTTCCACCAACTTCCTTATTATTTCATAAATCCACTTTCCTCTTCTGTGCCTAACCTAAGAATGCAAAAATAGCTTGTGTGTTTGAACACATTGATTACAAGTGTCAAAATGTAACTGCTGAAGCCAAGTGGGGAGCAGCTTTAGAGGACAGTGGAGTGAGGAGAACCGGGCTTCCTTCAGGACCTGCTTGTCTCACAAGACCCAAGACAACTCTTGAGTTGCTTTGATGTGGGAGAAACAGGGTTTCTCCCATATCAAATGGGAGAAATGGAGGAGTGTGCACATTTCAGTGCATACTTAATTGTATTAAAAAACGAGAAACCAAGCACACAGCAAAGGGGCTGAGAATCAGGAGGAAAGATCCGGTTTCCATGACAACTGGAGAAGCATACACATCAGCACAGTGAGAGGTCTGACCTGGGGCAGCTGTGCTGACAGTTTCACCTAAGGCCTGTCATCAGGTTTTCCCTTACCCCATGTGTCTCTATCAGTCATCCTCTATCTATCTCTCTAAAGTCTTAAAATGAGACTATGCACCTTCCTGCCTGCAGATAGGAATGGTGTGGCCAATGTCACTTAGCCTTTACTATTACAGAGAGAGATAGAAAGTAGGAGTTAGCTTCAGATTATTTACCAACGCAAGGGTCTGGATTAGAATTCCAAGGTGTCGCTTCTGTGACCCTAGGGACTGCATATTCTCACCTCCCAGACACACACACAACCATACACAAACACACACATACATGCACAGAGTGAGAGTGAGTTTCTGCTACAGCTTTTGGTTATGTGCCTCTGTGAACAGCTGTACCCAAATGAATCACCCAACATGTGCATCTTCTGATGCCCTTCATGCACTCAGTTCTTCACAATGAAACCATTTTAACCCCCAGCAAATAATCACGAAATCACTATTCCAAAGCAGATTAATTAAATAAGCAATCCTCAACCCAGGCTGCATATTAGAATTATGTGCAGTTTTATTTTTTCTCTAAAGTTCTAAAAAAGAAAAGAAAAGAAGGAAGGAAGGACCTTTTTCACCTCTAGATTTGATTTAGCGTGGTTCTTAAACATCAGCATTTTTCAGGACACCCTCCCATGTTATTCTAATGTGTAACCTGAGTTGAGGATATTATGCTAATTCATTCAGTGATGATTTATTTAGCATCTATTTGTGGGCTGGGCTGTCGGCTGGATCTTAGAGAGCTGAAGACAAATAAGGCACCAGAGTTTCCAGTCTACAAGTGGGAGACAGATGTGTAGGCAAAGAAGTACATGGCATCTTGTGGAGGTCTTAGGCTGGTCTGTAGCTGGTAAGTGAGAATATACGAGTAACTGGGTCTGTCTAGGGTCAAGAAAACATCATGCAGCCATGATGCCAGAGATCAGTATTAAAAGATGTTTATAGATGAATGAGGGCAGAAAGATAATTGTAGATAGAGGGTAGTGTGACAAAAGGCACAGAGAGCATGATATGGGAACCAAAATAGTTTGATACCATTGACATGTAGGCTTGAGGGATGTTTTGTAGTGAGAGATGAGTATGAATTTGTGAAATGTAGAATAGGTCAGAAGAAAAGATATGGAGTAAAGCATTAACACAGAAAAGAATAAAAATTATCCCCCCTGCAAAAAAGCACAAGGGATAGATGGCATGAAAAGGTCTAACAACTTAAATTCTAAAAAGAAGGACATAAGAAAACAAGGAAGAAGTGATGTTTAAAGAGATGGGGGCTGATATATATGGAATTCACAAAAATATCAAGCCACAGTATTTAAGTCTAAGTACTATGAAGCCCAAATAGAACAAATATAAAGAAAATAAATCTAGACCTACTATAGTAAAACTATTGGAAGCTAAAAACAGAAGGAAAATATTAAAAACCAGACAGAGAAAAAAGTAAATATTACCTTCAAAGGAATAAAAGTAAAATTGGCAGTTCATTCAACAGAAAACAAAAACCAGAAGCTTGACAACCATAGAGTGATATGTGCCATGAGTTAAAAGAAAATAAGTGCCTGAAGTTGGGCATCAGCAGATCCCACTAAAGGAAATAGTAAAGTTCTTCAGAGAGAAGAAACATGATTCCAGATAGAAGAACAAAAATGCCAAAAGTAGAAAGAACAATAGAAAAGGCAAATATGTGAGTGAAAATTAACTGCGTAAGACAATAATAACACATATTACAGAATTTTAAACACACATTGAATTAAAACATATGGCAATAAAAGCATGTAAGTTGGAAAAGACTAGAGTATAATATATTTAAAGTTCCTGTACTGTCTGGAAAGTAGTATTAATTTATGTTAGATATTAACAAACCAAGGATATGTGCTGTGATTTCTAAGATAAACTCTAAAAGAATAATAAAAAAGAGTAACATCCAAGCCAGCATGGAAGGCAGATGAAATAAAAACAAAAAAATAAGTTCATAACTAGTCAAGAAAGGAGAGAAGACGGGAAAAAAAAGGAGATGTGAAACTAATAGAAAATGATAAATTTAAACCCTAATGTACCTATAATTACATTAATTTCGAACTAAGTTTTCCAATCAAAAGATAAATATCTGACTGAATAAAAAAATAGAACCACTTTTATGCTGCTTGCAAAAGAAAGAACTTAAATATAAAGACAGAGATTGAAAGTTAAAAGAAAATTTCTACTTCTATGCATTTATATTTTAAAGAAAATGAAGGCGTATATTCACAAACAGCCTGCAAAATGTCCAAAAATGTTTTATTCTTAACAGATCCAAAGTGGAAACAGCTCAAATGTTCACCAATAAGAGAACAAATAAAGAACTTTGCATACATACCATTATACTACTCATCAGTAAAAAGAAACAAACTGATGATTACGTGTAACAAAAAATGAATAAATTCACAAAGTGTTAAAGAAACCAGACATAAAATAAGAAGAAAAAAAATAAACATATGATAATTTTAGTAGAGGCAGAGCATTTAGTAAAATTCAACATCCATGAATGAGACAAACTTTTATCAGATTAGTAATAAAGGAAACACTTTAATCGATAAGTAATATATATGATAACCTAGTATATACTTAATGAAGATATGACAAAAGCTTTCTTTCTGAGAAGCCAAGCAAGAAAAGAATGTCAGCTATTTTATTTCATACTATACTGGAAGTCCTGCACAGCTAAAAAGGCAACATACTAGGTTGGTGTAAAAATAATTGTGATTTTTGCCTTTGAAAAAATAGTAAATATAGTAAATGTACTAGAATCAGGAAATAACAAATTAAACAGTCTTTTTTTGTAGATAGCCTGATTACGTATGTAGAACGTACACAAGAATTTTTATTGGAATAAATTTTAAAAATTAGCAAGGTTTTAAAACACATTTTCAGTATATAAAAATGCATTTTATTTCTTTATAATAACAACAGATGGCCAGAAAAGGACATCTAAAACATTTTATTATTTATAATAGTGTTAATAAGGTCAAATACTAGATTAAGCAATGTTTTAGAAAGGCAAGTTTATAGATTTATTTGTACTTACTCAGATATACTATGAAATATCTCATAGTTTTCTATAGCTGATACAGTCTTCTTTATGAGCCCCCATTTATTGAGTTGTGGAAGAAAAACAAATAGTATAGTCTAATTTATTCAACTTAATTCAATGCCAAAACAAAAGTCTTTTTAGTTAAGTTCTTGATATTTTGGAGGAGTATATGCATTCTTTTATATTTCCTTTCCCTCTCCCAGATCTTCTCCCCGATTGCATCTGGGTATCTGGAGGAGGGTATGTGGCTAATGACAATGGATGACAGAGGTCTTAGAGTCTGTAGAGCAGACATTTGTACTTGCTACATAGTGGCAGGGCAGGTTTGCTCCCTTCAAGTGCCACTGGCTCTATCCCTGAGCATCCTGCCTTGGCCTGCTGTGAAGCCCACCTATGGTATGCCACATGATCTGGTCTTTCTTGCCTTGGCCTGTGAGTTTTCCCAACATGACTGAGTTTCACCTTTGAAGTGTCTCATGCTGCACAGGCCTCTAAAATTCTGCCTCCATCCTACAGCTGGCCCCTGGCTTAGGTGTTCTCTCTCACCTCTCAACACCACAGACTTCATGGTAGTCTCACAGTTCTCCACTCAGATATATTATGCATCCTCCCCTTTAAAGGCATGCAGAAGAGGATAGAAATTTGAGGGTGCTAAATATTGGTCCTTCCTCTGCATCTCAAATTTTGGTGTGCAGCAAAATAGCTAATTTAATGAGAAGGCTCATTAAAACAGATTGTTGGTCCCTACCTCAAGTTTCTGATTCAGTAGGACTGTGATTATGATGCTGGTGTGTTGATTTTACTTTGAGAAACACCGTTTACATGAAACCGCCAAGTGATCTTTGATTAACTCACCCCTAGACTGGTGTGGGGCAGCCTGCAAGGTGACTTCCTTCCAAACTCCCAAATGTTAAGTGGGGCTATGTCCTCTCCGCCTCCAACTCCTCTCTGACTTTTCCTTCTTCCTACAATTTACTGGGGTGGAATAGGCTAGGTTTTTCTTAGAGCTGATCATTCTGCTTGTTTTGTTTTGTTTCTTATTTTCTTATCTATCTAGGGCTTCTGCAAGTATTGCTAAAGCCAGAAGAGACTGACTTTGTTTTCTTCTCTTTTTTTCTCCTACATTATATTCCCCATCTTCCCCATTCCAGACTTGAAGGAAAGCATCAGTGGTAGATGACATCCAAGGGAGGGAGATGAGTTTTCTGATAAAGAATGTAAATTAGTACTTCAAAATCTTAAATATAATTTAATCATAAAAATAATTTGAGGCAATATTGAGGCTCTGTGAAAATCTTTTTCCTTATAAATGAATCTAAACAGGATTTAAATTTGAAAACATGAAAGAATAAAAGGAAGACCAAGCTTAGAATGAAGCAAGAGCTTACAAGAGCTAATAGGAATGTGAGAATGTGGGATCCAGCTCTATCCCTCCAGCGCCTCTATTGGGGGTTAGGAGGTCAAGACCAAATCTGGATGATGGCAGGGGAGCTTCTGTTCTAGGCCAGTGAGCACTGAATGTCCAGAGAGACTTTTATCCTTTGAGGACTCTGTCCCAGCAAGGATATGCAGACCTAGGGCCATTCCCAGGCAATGAGTTCGATGGGTTCACGTGCTCTGCAGTGCTTAGGAACCAGAGAACAGGGGCAGAATGCCGCACCCAGAGACCTGGTGGTTGTCACCACCTGAGTGCAGAGCAAACCCCAGTCAGCTGGTGATAGACTCTGTTTGAGAGTCTTATGCCCAGGAAGGGGTGGGGGCTGGGAGAACGCACAGTATCTTGGACGGACTCTGGAGGAAGGGATTCGGGCAGCACCTGGGCTGTCTCACAGGGTATTGGGATGGGGTTGTCCTTCTATTATGGCCAGGGATGCAACCTGACACCACTAGCTCACTCTGACTCTTGTAATCTCTGGCAAGGGCTGAACAAATTCCAGCTCTGGGAGAGGAGCATAGCAACAGCTGCAGTGGGGCTAAGATGAGCACAAGGATTGCCATGGGAAGTAGAAGGCCAAGACTCCATGTCAACCTTTCCCCCTGACATCCCAGGCCAGGAAGTGAAGCTCTGTCACTGAGAAATGTGGACTGGCATTCCTCCTCTACAGAGGTAGCAAAGTGGCAGCTCCTTACTCTTGCCGTGGCTGTCCTCTAATGTGGTTACTAATCCCTTTCCTGTCTCTTTCACAGAGTTGCCATATGCGTCCAAATGCAATGACTCAGGTGAGAACATTATTAAGCTCCTATACAAATGGAAAGTGTGATATGCTGGGGATAACCAGGTTTATACTTTATGCCAGCTTCAATCCTTTGGCTCAGATAAATACTTTTTTTTTTACAGCATTTAACAACTTTACAACTGAATCTCACATCAGCCCCTCTGATGACGCTTCTTACAGTCCTGCATTCAGCTTCCTCTTGAGTAAAATCCATCTCACATCATTTCCTCTTTGCAAATGAGAGAACAAGTTAATAACAGCATTTGGTTTTAGACATAGGAACCAACTCAAATTTAGTGCTTGGAGATGGGTGGGGGGCAACACAACTCCTTGGTTTTTGGTTTAACACTATGTATGGCTCTTCCTACAGGGTTTGATGCTGAGTCTGGAGTGTTGGTAAGCAGGTGTGGGGAGTTACTGTCTTCTAAAGCAAATCCAGCATAACTTCCTGAGCTAGTGCACAGGGAGAGAGGTATGCACATGTGAACACGCTGCCTGCTGTTTGATCCTGGCTCCAGTCTTTAAACTGGACAGACTCTCCATTCACCATGCCACTGGAGCCGTTGCAATAAAAGGGCCTTTTTTTGCTATTTGCTGAACGTTTTCTACATTTTATCATCTCATTTCTGCTTCTGCTGCTCGTCCTTTTTGCTTGCTTCTGTCTAGCTTTTGAGCTTTTGGCTTGGTTACCTGCCTTATTTCTGCGCACACTCTTTGCACTTGATGGCACTGGCGAATTTAGTCCTGCCACTCTTCTTCCAGCTATTTATCTGGCATCCAGGACCCAGCTGTGGCATGCTCCTGTTTGGCTATTGCTGCTAGAGGCCTGTGCCAGGCTCCTACAGTGGATGTAAGTACTTTCCTACAGAATTATTCAATCTGAGGTCAAAATTAATGGACCCAGGCTACAAAATAAATGCTGCCATATTATCATATATCTAGCAAGAAATGTGGCAGTGAGAGTTCCATTTATTCCTTTGCCCACTGTTTTAATCTCACCCATATTCAATCTCACAGTTACTCTTCGCCAACTCAGAGACCACGGAGGGCTGTTCCCCGTCTCGGTCTTCAGAGAGACTGGAGGAATTCCAGGAAATGTCAATGTTCAGGAGTTCAAAAATCCTAATAGGAATTAAATATTTATCAAAGTTAATGTTTGTCTGCCCAAGAAAATTGGAAGTCACACTCATTTGCTATTGCTAAGGGAGATAGTAGTCATTGCTGACAAGCAGTCACAGGGGTAACTCCTTTGGCCTTTTCTGTGACCTGTGGCTAAAGAAATCGTTGGAGAACTTCTGGTCCAGTGATCATAAAGGATGATGTGGGCAACTTGTAAATTCTACGGAGTATTTTGGGTGACCATGTAAGAAATCCACTAAAATTATCTTCTCTTTCCAAAAAACTACCCAAGAAGCCTCCCTAAAAGCAGCAAGGTTAAAGAACCAATGAATCTATCTCTAATCTATATGTCATTCCTTTACAGATTTTAAGAAAGAGCAGATATGTAGATTTAACAATTTTCTCACCTATGATTATTTACTAATTTATAAAATCTGCTCATATAAAGAGTTTTATTTGAAATTACTGCCATGTGGTAGGTAAGTTTTATCAGGTCCATTCTGGAAATGACAATATTGGAGTTGCAGGTGGCAAAGTGGCTGGCTACCACCAGTACACACGTAACTATTTCCTATTAAGCATAAGCCATCTTGAGCTTAAGGGCACTGTGGACTCCTACAAGTAAATCTGGGCATTTCAGAATGATTTAAAGCTCTAATGATTTTATTGCAGTAGTTGGAAAGATGATCACTAAATGACTTAAGCCAACAAACAAAGCAAGTAATGAAAACACTGAAGAAACCAAGGCTTTCCAAAAGACAGAAGGCAAGTTTTTATTCTAGCATTTTCTAAGCTATGCCTCAAGAACATTAATGTCCCAAGATATATTAGCAGATATTCCTAAGGTGAAAAGAATTCTGAAGCCAAACAAGTTTTGAAAGTACTGCATATCATATCTTTTTTTAATTAAAGATTAATGTATTAAAAGTTCTGAGCACTTCTACAGTAAAGAAACACATTAAAATTTGTTTACCAACACTTCTCAAGCTTATTTGACCGTGAAATGACTTTTTGTCATAAAATGACTGTTGCTAAAATGTGGAATACATGTATTCTAGCATATGGGCTGAGAACACTAATTTAGACCAAAAAAAAAAAAAAGGTGGAAAATTGCCTGCAGTTTACAACAAAGAACAGGGCTAAGAGAAGAAAGTCGGTGGCCATGGTCATTTGCTGTCATCCTGCAGTATTCTATGGTCATGTGTTTTTAAAAAGATAAGATAGTAAAGCACTGTCTGACTCAATTCAAAGACGACTGTCTCTAACTTGACATTTCCAGTTTACAGTAATTTGGAATCATTAGATAGGATATAACTTCTTTGAAGAAAGTATATTAGGAGACCAACATGGTTGTGTTGGAAGTCCCCAGGACTGCTCCTGGGTTTGGAGATTCACTAGAGGAAGAGGAAGGAGTCCTCTTTAACTCGTTCTATTGCTCCAGTATCACCCTGATACCAAATCAAGGCAAGGAAAAAAGAAAAAAAAAAAAAGGAAAACATGCATAGGATGCAGCATAGGGTCCTCCTCACAGCTAAAACTCATTTTCTCAGCAATAAGTTATGGCAACACCTGTGAAATGTTGTGTACCGGGGAATATCATTAAAGACTCAATGGCCAGGATTTTTACTGCAGCCTTATCACATAGAGGCCCTCCACCTATGATATGTCAAAATTTCTGAATTCTGGAAGGAAAGTAGGTGTTCAGCATAAACCACATGGCTTGTTCAGCTGTAGGCAGCGTGAACCACTATTACCAGTTCTGGGAATGGTAAGAAGCCTTCAGATACCAGCCAAGGGCTAACCTTGCAAACAGGCCTCTGTAAGAATGGTAGTCTCACACTTGCTATACTAACTCTTTTTTGATGATTAAAACAACTAAAATGCTGAATGAAATGTTGCAATCTCCTTTGGAAGTGCATCATGGATCTAAAACTATAAAAAGAAATTTACGGAGGTCAAAAATCAAGTGAAAGAAACCTGGGAGGTAAAGAAGAAACAATCCATCTTTTGCCCTGAAGGTTTCTGCTGAATGCAGGAGAATGTGAGCTTCTGCTTTGACAGCCATGCAGAGTGCCAGGGAGGTTTAGGGAAGGGAGGAGATAGAATTCAGGGCCCACTTCAGACGAACAGTCTAGTTAACAGAATACTCCTATAAAAAGTCAGTACATATAAGGACTGCAAAAGATTGCATCTTTTTTGTAAGAAAATAACAGTTTTAAAAACCTTGCTGGACAGAAGAGGACTGTAAGAAAATGTGCTGGTTTCTACCTTAGCACTGAGTGGAAAGGAAAACACTTCTCTTAGAATTTGAAACCACAAGCCAGGCCTCACGCTTTTTTGTGGTCCAAATGAAAACTATTCTTGTGACATATCTATCTGTCTGCCTGTTTGTCTATCTATCTATCCATCCATCTATCTATCTATCTATCTGTGTATATTCTATCTACCTAATTACATAACTGTGGGATATATAGTTATTGTTATGATATGTATATAATTATATGTGATATATATGATTATATATTAAATATGTAATTATATTATGCATATTATATATACATATCTAGATATCAGGTATGAAAATATATGATGTGTGTGTATGTATTACTCTCTAATTATATAATCTCTGATATACATAATTATATATGTTATATATATATCACAGGTTATGTAATTATATAACATACATATAATTATATGTGAGACATATATATATGTATCTGTGAGATATATATATCTCACTTGATTTTTGGCCTCTGTAAATTTCTTCTTATAGTTTTAGATCCATGATGCACTTCCAAAGAAGGTTTTAACATTTCATCCAGCATTTTTGTTGTTTAAATCATCTGTCATCATTAGAAAAAAGTCAGTATAGCAAGTCTGAGACTACTGTCCTTATAGAGGCCTGTTTGCAATATATATATATAGAACCCCATAGTGCCCCCATCTCCAAACACTAAATATATATATGTGTGTGTATATACATATATACACATATATGTATATACACACATATATATACACACACACATACATATGTATATATGTCACAGGTATATAATCATACACAGAGTGATTCACACATACACACATATCACACATCTACCTATCTATCAATCTATCTATCTTTCACAGGTAAATTATTATATTTAGAGCTGGTACAGCTTTATAGTGCTCTCAGGCCATGCAAAGAGCCAAAAAAAAAAAAAACCATAAATTCTCTCTGGAGTAATATGACTTTGATCTAGTCTTTAAAATTAAATACCCTCAGATAAGTTACAAGAAAAATGAGCAACTCGCAGTCAAATATCATAAAATATACATATAAATAAAGCATCCTGTGAATATTAGTAGTATGAAAATAGCTGAATCTGACATATAAATATTTTAGACATTGGCATTATCAGACACAGACTATAAGTTTTATGTTTAAAGGAATAAAGAAGTTTGAAATATGAATTAAAAATAAAAAGATTTAACAAATGACAAAGTAAAATTGAAAAAGAGCAAAATATAATGTTCAAAAATGAAAACCATGGCAATTGAACTTAAAATCTTGACAGAAAATTAGACACAGCCAAATAGAAAATCAGCAAATAAAAGTTGGATACAAAAAGTTATCTAAAATATAACACTGAGAAACAAATGTTTGGAAAATGTGAACCTAATATTTACAGACATGGCAATAATTTAACAAATACTTTAACAAGAATTCAAGAAAGAAAGGTCAAAGAGAATGGAATGGAGGCAATGCTTCAAGAGAAAATAATGGGTTTTTCAGAAAATAATGGGTTCAGGATTTTCCAGAATTGTTAAAGACATAAGCTTTAGTTCCAGGAACCACACACATCAAATAGGATAATCCTTACAAAATGTAATGGAATAGCAGAAAAACAAAGGAAAAGCGGGATCTATTTAAAGTAACCATGAAATAAAAATGAAAATACAACTTATCAAAAGTAGTGGGATGCAGCAAAAGTAGTGCTTAGAGGAAAATTTATAGCTTTTAATGCATACATTCAAAAAGAAGATCTTTCCAATGATGAATAGAAAGATAAAACAATTTTTCCTAAACTGTCAATCATGCAGCCATTCTAGAAGGAACACTGAATTATATTTTCTATCTTCTCTATATTGAATATATTGCCAAAAATGTAGGAGAAAGTGTTATAGAGACATATCAGACAGTTGGTTAACACAAATATATGTGGCATTGACCAGCTTTTTAAACATGCCAATTTAATGTGACTTCCAAATAAATATTGAATTGCCTAGTTAATTTTGAATTCATAATTTTGCATTACTTTTCTTAAAGAGATCCTCTCTTCCTCTCCTACTCTGTATGAACTTCAGCTTCTCTGAAGCCTGGCCTCATCCTAATACCAGTAGTGACATTAATGCCTGGCTGCCAGGAGGTAAACGTATCTCAAGAAACTGGACAATGTAGAATAGGTGCCTTGAGAGTTTACTATAGTCTAGCATCTGACTATAAGGGTTCTACAGGCTCAGATCTGATTTTGTTAGTACATCCTGAACAGATCCATCTCTTAGAGAGAGACTCACATTTTCTGAGCCCATGAGACGGATGTATAAAATTAGGATGGCAGTTAATTTATTTATAGGGTGAAATTACTATCACAAAGATCAGAAATATTTGAACTACATCTGTTCAGTACGTTTTCTTTCTGTGAAAAACTGCATAGGAAGCCAATAAATTTACAATGAGAAATCACTGATGGGGTTAGAAATACTTGAAACTGTAGGAAGGACGTGTTCTTTCCCTGAAGGCAGACTTGCCTGGAAAACCAAATTCTAATGACGTTTACTTAATGAGCATGAAATCAAAACAGACAGCTAAATAAATTGCATATTTAATGATACCAGACTAAAATTCTGTTTTGAATGTTTTTGTCAATGGGATGTGCATATTTAAGACCAGTTGGCTACAAACCAATATGCCCGATTCCACTTAAGGGAATGTTCTGTTGTTGGGACTGGAACTACCCCAGGTCTCGATATTGAGGATACATCTCCCACCAACAATGTTTAGATGTGACTTTCCTTTTCTCTAAGTTTTCATGGCTGGCCCTTTTTGGTCATAAATACTGTTACCTGTAAGATTATATGAACTCTATTATGGATCTTAATATTTCATTTTTACATACCGTATTTTTTTTTTTTTTTTAGAGACAGAGTCTCACTCTGTCACCCAGGCTGGAGTGCAGTGGCATGATCACAGCTCACTGCAGCCTCCAATTTCTGGGCTCAGATCATTCTCCCATCTCAGCCTCCCAAGTAGCTAGGACTACAGGTGCACGTCACCATGCTCAGCTAATTTTTTTTTTTTTTTTTTTTTTTTTTTTGTAGAGACAGGGTCTTGCTATGTTGCTTAGCTGGTTTCAGATTCCTGAGCTCAAGTGATCTCCTGCCTCAGCCTCCCAAAGTTCTGGGATTACAGATATGAGCCACCATGCCCAGCCATACTGTATTCTTCATGTATTGGGACTGTCCCCTAGCAAATGTAAATCACAACATTTATTTTTAATTATAACAAACTCCAGAAATGGCCTAATGTATTATGATAAGGACATGACCCAGAACATTCTGGCTTACCTCTTCAATGTACTAGTATATAGTTAAAAATATGTAATATGTTATAAACTAGATTGACAAAAATAGAATGCTTATGTTAAATGTTGAGGGAATAAAAGGCACACTGTGCAATTGCATGTATGAGACATATACCAAATGAAGACAATTAGGTAAGCTTTAGAATTATAGTTGGTTATGGGCAAGAATCAAAAAGGTTAACTTCTTTTATTAAAAATTTTATTTATATGCTTATAATCTTTATGTATCTAAACCATTTTCTAAAATTTTACTTCTTTCTAGCTGTTGTAAAAAAAAAGCAGTTATCTGAATTCTAGTTGATGTAGAAGAGCAGTTATCTGGATTTCAAAAGTATGAAACGCAATGTAGTCACAAATTGTCCAAGTATTTGAAAACTAGGTTTTCACTGATATCCATTCATTTGGTCATTTGTTTATTAAACAATTTGTTAGTGAAGGCCTATTATGGATCCAGTACAGATCAGACTCATTTTATGGATGAAAGCATGGACATCCTACTAATTAAGAAAAGGGCAGATTTACCTAGTCCCAGAGGCAATTGTTTGGAAAGGACAGAAAATTGCCTGAAGTAGGAAAATAAGATAAAGGACTTTGAAATGTGGCCATCAAGTGGTTAAAGTTCATTATTGCATCTAAAGAAGTAAATTAGTTTGTTCTGGGAAGTTACAGGTGGAATTCATAGAAAATCCAAGCTCCAAAATCCAAAAATAAAAATTTTGACTCGGCCAGGTGCAGTGGCTCACACCTGTAATCCCAGCACTTTGAAAGGCTGAGGCAGGCAGATCATTTGAGGTCAGGAGTTCCAGACCAGCCTGGCCAACACGGTGAAACCCCATCTCTACTAAAAATACAAAAATTAGCTGGGGTGGTGGCACGTGCCTGTAATCCCAGCTACTTGAGAGGCTGAGGCAGGAAAATCACTTGAACCTGGAAGGCAAAAGTTGCAGTCAGCCAAAATTGCACCACTGTACTCTGGCCTGGGTGACAAGAGTGAAACTCTGTCAATTAAAAAAAAAAAAGAAAAAAAATGTAATCTCTCCAGAATTTGGGAGATCACAGTCTGCTTACAAAGAGCCTAAGCTAGTGAAGTAATTGACTTGTTAAACCTGTTAAAGATACAATCTGAAATTTTCAATACAGGTCAGCCTTCACCAATAGTTAATGAGAAGATGTGGAGACTTCACTCTGATTGTCATAGAAACAAATGGACTAATCCTAAAATACTACTTCACTATACCCCTTCCCCCTGAAAATCGAATCAATCATGGATTCTATGGGTTCCGCTTCTTAAATATTCCCAGAATCTGTCTGTTTTTATTTATGCCGACAGCCACTATCTTTTACCAGGATTACTACGTCAGTTTCCTGCTTGAAGTCCCTGTCTGGTTTTACATCCAGTTCCTTCTCCACTTTACTATCAGTGTGAGTGTCCTAAAACTCACCAGTGATTGTCAGCCTTAGGATAAGTGAAGCTGTAAACAACATGACTTATCCAGTCTTCTGTGAAGTGGCCCCTCCTATTTCTCCAATTTTTTTTTTTTTAATTTCCCTGGCTGTGTCATGCTCCCTCTTTCCTCTGAGTCTTTGCACCTGTTGTTCTTTGCAAGCTTGGTATACTCCAGTACCCTCATCTGTCTTTTTCTTATGGCTTGGGCATCAATTACACTGTATGTTAATAATCCATTTACTTGTCTATATCTCTGCCAAGGTCATGCCAGTTGAGACCATGGCCATCTCAGTAACCACTGTACCCCTGTTACCTTCCAGAGACTAGGAGCTCAATAAATATTTGTTGAATAATCAAATATGATATGTTTCTAGCACATAAGAAAAAGGATGCTCATTGTCTAAGCATCTATTTTCTGCCATAACTTATACCAGGTTCTTGCAACATAATTTTGTTAATCTTCAATACTACACTGTGTGATGATAATATTCACCATGTATTGAACACCTGCAGAGTGCTGGGTTCTGTACTATGTGCTTTCAAAGAATGTCAGACAACAGCCTTCTTTTTTCAAAAGGCAAAATTAAGGTGCAGAAGGGTCCCTTAACAAGTATTTATACAAAGCTAACCAAAATTACAAAGTTGTGGCTGGCACGATGCCTCATCCCTGTAATCTCAGTGCTTTGGGAGGTTGAGGCAGAAGGATTGCTTGAGCCTGGAGCTCGAAGTGACAGTGAGCTATGATGGTGTCACTGCACTCCAGCCTGGGCAACAGAGTGAAACCCTGTCTCAAACAAAAATAAAGTTACAAAGCTGAATTTTCTATTTTTATATACCCCCTGCAATCCTAAAATAAATAATGTCACAGCTTTTATTTTGTCTCTGCCTCCCACCCTGACTTTAAAACTCCAGTGAGTCTCTTTCATAGTCTTACACTTAGAAACCCCCCTTCTGACAGAATCCTAGCCTCAAAGGCAAATTGATCTGGAAGAAATTGGGAGGCAAGTTAAACTAACGCTCCTCTAATAAAGGTGAGATCACTGAAGCCCAGAAGAGTAAAGGAATTTTCCCAAAGCCTCTGAGTTTCTTCTTAGCTGGTCAAATAAGGTCTTCCTACTTACTGTTATTTGTTAGCGCACGATATGATTTGGCTGTGTCCCCACCCAAATCTCATCTCGAATTGTAGCTCTCATAATTTCCACATGTTGTGGGAGGGACCTGGTGGGAGATAATTGTATCATGGTGGCAGTTTCCTCCATACTGTTCCCATGATAGTGAATAGGTCTCTCGAGAGCTGAAGGTTTTATAAGGGGCTTCCCCTTTTACTTGGCTCTCATTCTCTCTTGTCTGCCACCATGTAAGACGTGACTTTCACCTTCTGCCATGATTGTGAGGCTTCCCCAGTCACATGAAACTGTGAGTCCATTAAGCCCCTTTTTCTTTATAATTACCCAGTCCAGGTATGTCTTTATCAGCAGAGTGAAAATGGACTAACACAGAGTATATTTAAAGTTTCAGTAACAATACCACTGGTTTCCAATATTTTTTAAATACATGGTTTCCACTTCTTATTTTCATGAGATTTACATAATAAAGTTTGAAAAAATGGAAATACTGAGTCCTTAGTTTGGAAGTAGGACTCAGGAATGTATATCTTGTAACTAGTGCCCCTGGCGATTCTGACTCAGGTGCCACAAGGATCCCACTTTGGGAAACCATTTTAACCACTCCTCAAGTGTGGTTCTTATCACGTTCCTTTAAAATGACTGAGCCTTTGCTTCCTACCAGACTGTGGCTCTACTGAAGGCAGGTGTTATATCTCACTGCTCCACCTCCTATTGACTGAGACCAGGGCAAACCTTCTAGATGAGTCCCAAGTAGGTCCAGGGTCAGGAGTCCTGATACTAGGTAGGAAAAAAAAGGCTGTCCTAGAGCTCAGTATAGAACTGTTCTAGAAACACACCCATGATCAAGTCTCAGGGGCCTAAATGAAGCTGGAGGAGGAAGCTTCTGAGAATGAGTGACAAAGACAGACTTAGGTGCTAGGGGTCAAAGTGGGACAGCAAATGAAATAAGAGCAACTGAGACTGTCACCTATGAAAGCCATGTTGTGTGTGTGAGAGAGAGGAAAGGTGTCTGCCCGCATTCATCTGTGCCTCCCTGGTGCTTATTACAGGCCCCGGGCCACACAGGGTCGCTCCTTCGTGTTTTGATTCCTCAGGGAAGGTGGCTCAAAGCTCTGCACCCACTGGCCTTTAGTCTATTCGTTATGTTTCATTCCTTCTTATGTAATGATAAAAGGAGGACTTACTAGCCAAAGAAAACAGAGCAGCAATGAGAACATACAGATAACCCAACGTCAACGGCACAGGGATTAAAAATGGGCAGATGGCCTGTTGGAAAGAGGCTCTGTTCCTCTTCCCCTAAAAAGTGTGAGAATGGCAACTGCCTAGAGCACTGTCCCAGCAGCCTTCAGAGAGGGGCTTTGCTCAGTCCCAGGAGATGTTTCAGGAGGAGATCCTCAAGCAGTCTCCCTTGAGCACAACAGAGATCAGTTTGCTCCCACAGGGCTGCTTTGCTGGAGTCCATCGCACACTCCACGTGGCGAGCTGTAGCGGAGGCTGTGGAGGATGCAGCGAGGACTTCAAATGAAAAGGGGACTACAAATAATCTGGTGACAGAAGGCTCTCGCTGTCTGTCCCTTCCCTTTCCCCATCACCTTGGGAGACAGCTGGGGGAGACCGGAGCCTTCAGAGTGGCTCCTCGGCTCTCTTGTCTGGCCTCCTACTTGAGAGATAACAGCACAACACTAGGGACACTCAGCTGCTTATGGTCACTGTCCTGGTACCAACTGTTCTTTGTGATGTTACACTGGGAAACCTCCTTTTCCATGCCTGTGTTCATCACATAGATGGCGCACACACACAGATGCTCACACAACAGGGGGCTGATGCAGTAGAATTTAGGACACATCCAGGTCCTCATGATGGCTCCAAGAGAGGTGGGAGAAGGCAGCATAAGGAAATGCAGCCTTCCTGGCCCACAGTTGCCTGTCAGTGTACACAGGTTGGCTGTGAACACCTAGAGGACTGGGACCCAAAGTGCATTCAAATTCCAGAATCTGAATGATCAGCACTAGGTGATCAATTAATGTTGGCTGAAAATAAAAATGGTTGATGATGAAATGGCAGGATATAAAATGCATTCTGAAGCTTAAACTCCATTTCAGAATTGCCAAAGTCACAAGAGCTATGCCAGGCATGGTGTTAGTCTCTTTACTTGAATCATTTTATTAACTACCAAGACCATGAGCTGAGGATTTACATAGCACTTTCCTGTATCTTTGTCTATTGTTAAACAATTAATCACTAACAGATCCAGGATCAGCTCCCAAGCAGCCCTTCACAAAGCCCTCCACTCTGAAGCACTGTGCTATCCCGTCCCAGTTACATCTCAGGTCTACGTGGCTTCATTCTTGAATAAATGAGTACAAGTTCAAATGTTGTCCCATTTTATAATTATTTTCTCATGGGGTGTCTGTATGGGAGTCAAAGTCATTTCTCTGAAATTTCCCTGCCAAAGAAAAAGGTATTCTGAAAAATCCTTATTGGAATAATGTTTAAATTCATGAATTTGATTGAGAAGCTAGAGCAAAAAACAAGCAAAATGCTTAGGAGGTGGCAGGGGAGGAGGGTAGTGAAGTTTTATCAGTACTCTAAAGGACAGATGTCTGGGAAACTGCAACATTTTATAGCAAGGTTTAGGGGCCTGTGGTGGGGGAGCGTACTTCAAGGCACATTCCTACCTTATTAGATCGATAAATCGAGTGCAACTCTTGCAGGGCAAGATATGGTCTTGAGGTCACTTTTATCAGTACTGCTCCTAAAAAATAAGGTTATCCTTCTCTATCTTTCTTTACATTAGCAAGAGAGGGGAAAGTGACAAAGATGATGTTTACTTCAAAAATTCACATTAACAAAAATATCTCAATAGCAAAAGTCACCTCTACTTCCTTTCCACCACCTCAGCATTTCTGTCTAGTTGTTACCAGTCTGATTTTAACTCAAGAGAGACCAAGCTAAACCCAGCAGCAAGGCTTTCCTATGCCAGCCAGAATGACTTCAGAGTTGCAGGTGAATGAAGCAAACCTCCCCAAATGCAGCCCTTGAAAAATCAGACAAACACTGTTTTTCATATGCTGGGAACGTTGACGAGCAAAAACGAGAAAGCCTTGAAACCTGGTAAAAGTACTTCCCTGAATCCTGTGAGTCCTTCCCTCTGGGGAGAGAGGAGAAAAGAGGAGAAGATGTCTCACAAGCACAGCAAATGGGTCATCTACTTGTGAGTTGTGTGTGAGATTTCCTGTGGAAGGGACACTAAGTGATCATAAGAACACCCGTTCTGGTTATGCCAACAGAACTTGTCTATCAACACTTGGTGCATCTCCAGCTGAACTCGCTGTTGTTTTCTCTGTAGAGGCAGTTGGAGTTTAGTGAAGAGTGGTGGACCAACTTCAAGGACGCTAGACTTGGGTTAGAGTCTTAGTATCTCTCTGTGACTTTGGTCTGATTATTTGAGACAATGAACTTCTGGAGACACAAGCAAGCCAACAGACTTCTGCTGAGATATTAGATGGCTTTACTATCTTCAACTTAGCCCACAGGAATCAGGGCAGCCGTGGCTCATGTCACCTCTTCAGCTGCATCTTCCATCATGCTTCTTTCTCCTGGTTATTTATGATTCAGCCACACCGGCCTTTCAGTATCTGAGACTGCTTGTGTGACATAATGCCATGCACATACTTTTTCCTCTCTCACCCCAACCTGACAACTCTGCCTACTGAGCTCTGACCCATCACCCACCTGGTGAAGCATTCATGCATCCCTGTGCCAGGCTAGTTATTGGCTCTCATATACAGCATCTTAGAGCTTCATTTCTATCATGCTCTAGAGCTGTGATTTCATATTTACTTGTATAATGTACATGACCATAAGCTCCATGAAGGCAGGGATGTGTCTGTTTGCTGAATCCCTAGTTTTGGCGCTTAGTAAGCAGTCAATTGCAAATAGTCAAATCATGAAGTGACATTTACTGAACCTCAGTTTCCCCTTTTGTAAAATTGCAACAGTAATACCTGTTTCACAGGATTGTGTCACAATTAAATATGTTAAAATATACTGAAGTCTATAAAAGCCCCTAACATTGTCCTGGTTTCCAGCCTCATTGTTTCAGTGAATGTACCCTTGTTAAAATCACCAAAGACCTACAGATGAGTCAAATCCAAATGTTACTTCTTTGTCCCTGTGGTAGAGACAGTCGTGCTCACCACATCCAAAATCCCATTGTATCCCTTACATTTCTTAGTTTCCTCATAAGCAGTCAGTCATGTGACTAGTGTTGGTCAGTGAAATGTGTGCCAAGCCTTTGTGTTAGCATTGTCTCAACAGTATCTCAGCATCTCAAACTTAGCATGTCCAAGAGTAAATATATTACATTTTCTCCCAATCTCTTTTCTTCCTATAATCTTCATTAAGAAGATTATAAACATCAGAGTATGTTTATAATCAGAGTATGTTTTCTAAACATCAGAGTATGTTTTCCAATACTCTTTTGGGTGCAATTGCCAGAAAGACATCACAAACTAGTACAAACAAAAAGAAATATACTGGCTGATATAATAACGAGGGTGTCTAGGGGATGGAACTGGCCCTGAGGTCTCTGGGAATCTAAATGCTGTCTCTGTATTTGGATCTGTCTATGTCCAGTGCTCTCTTCTCCCTCTCTCTCTTTTCTGTTTCTCAAACTCTTTCAGTCCTTTGTAAGGAGAAAGTGAAAAAAGTGAGGGCAGAATGCATGGCCATAGACTTTTCTAGCTTAATATTATCCAGCTTAATGACCCCAGAAAAGAAGAAAACCACTTTCTCCTTGTATCTGTATATAAAATATCAGGGGAAAACACTGATCTTTCCCTGGTAAATCACTGTATTCAGGGGATTAGTGAGCTAAGATGGTTGTAAATGCATCACAAGCTCTACTCTAGAGCCAGAAAGCCTGGTTCTGTTGTTGATAGAGGCTACACAGGGACCATGTGGAGTGGAGAGTTACTCCAGTGGAAGGGGCACTATTTGCAGAAGGATGACAGAACCTTGAGTATACTTGTTTTATCTACTCTCCAGCTCAGGCTTGTACTTCTCCTTACTCACAAACCCTACATTCCAGCCATGGAAAACCCATCAGTGTTCTCAGCACACCAACTTGATGGATGACTCCACTTCCTTAGACACTCTTTTATCTTTTCCTGAAATGCTGAGATCACCCCAAAAATGATTTGGAAAACTATTCATCCCTCAAGACTTTCCTTGGGAAGCCTGTCCTGATTCCTGCAAGAAGACGTGATCATTGCCATCTAGGGCCCCAATTGTTTTTTGTTTTTTTTTTCTTTTTGTACACATCTACTACAATAGTTATACCATATGAGAATATTCCTTCATACAGCAATCCTTAGTACACTATTTGGGTACTTTGAGGATGAATTGGATCATAATCATGTTTTCCATGCCTGACATGGTGTTCTTGTTTGAATGCCACAATAAATATTTGTCAAATGGGAATCTAATTGTGCAATAACTCACCTCTTTGAGTGCACTCATTCATTTATTCATTTAGAAAATATTTATTTTGTTCTTCCTGTGTGCTAGGCATAGTTCTAAGTGACACACATACATAGACAGCAAGACTGATGAGATGCAGGCCCTCAAGCAGCTTCGATTTTAGTAGTGTGAGACAGACAATAAATACCTAAACCAACAAATAAATATATATTTTCAGACAATGAGAGAGATATGAAGCAAATACAATAATGGGACAGAGCTTGTAAAGGCTGAGCAATACCTTAGTCATGGAATCTGAGTTTTGGCACCTACTGATAATTAGGCAGCCCTGCATAGGTCTGGGACAGAAAATGTATCAGGAGCAAAAGGACTGATAAATGTGCTTGGGGAACAGAAAGAGGCCAGAGTGAATGCAACATGGTGAGCCAGGGAGAGGCTGGTGGGTGATGAGGCATGACAGGTAGGCAGAGTAAAATTATGTAGAGCTTTGAAGAACATTGACTCTTGCTCCACTTGCCAAAAGAAAGTGAAGAGTGACCAATGACATGATCTGGTAAATATCAGTGTAGCTGTTGTGTGGAGAATGGACTGGCATGTGTTGGAGGAATGTGAGTATAAATGGCAAGACTGAAAGCAAGGTTCTTAGGAAGGGGGGCAGTGTATGGATTCAAGGGAAAGATGATGGTAGATTAGAATAGAGGCATGGCGGACACTATTGTAAGATTAGGTCAGATTTAGAGTGTGGAAAAAATATATATATGTGTGTGATATGGTTTGGCTGTGTCCCCACCCAAATCTCATCTTGAATTGTAGCTCCCATAATTCCCACATGTCATGGGAGGGACATGTTTGGAGGTAATGAAATCATAGGGGTGAGTCTTTCCCATGCTGTTCTCAAGACAGTGAATAAGTCTCATGAGATGGTTTTATAAATGGGGTTCCCTTACACACACTCTCTTTGCCTGCCTCCATGTAAGATATGACTTTGTTCCTCTTTACCTTCTACCATGATTGTGAGGCTTCCTCAGCCATGTGCAACTGTAAATCTCTTTCCTTTATAAGTTACCCAGTCTCAGGTATATCTTTATTAGCAGCATGAGAGCAGACTAATACAATGTGCTTCTCCCAGGTTCCCATCTAAGCAGACCCAAGATAACTCCTATCTCCCTATATGAACAAGCAATAGAGGGCTTTCTTCATTCATCATTCATTCACTCACTCAACAGATATTTGTTGAATATACCCCAAATTCAATCCTTCAGGCTGAGAGCCAGAGACGTAGTGTTTAGCAAGATCAACACAGCCTCTGCCATTCTACAGCTTGCAATTTTGTGGGGAAGGCAGGCATTCAACAAGTAAATATTTTGATAAATTAAGTAAATATTACTGTGAAAAGTGCTTTAAAGGAGAATTAGAAGACTTAAAAAAGACAAAAAGTGATGTCAAAATATGACCTGAAGGATGAGAAGGAAGTATATTAGTAAAGAAGAGAAATAAGAGTATTCAAGGTGAAGGAAATAGAACTTGCAGAAACTTGAGGGCAGGAAGGAGAATATACTTGGAAGAAATGAGAATTGACTTGTACTGGATCCTCCATCATGAAGCTATCTGGGTGGAAATAGATGAGGAAAGCAGAAGCCAGAGACTGGGCCTTGTAGGTATTGATTAGGAGACAGGGAATATTTTTTTTAATTCAGATTTTTAAATTTATTATTTTTTACTTGATAAATATAAATTATATATATATTTGTGGTATATAATATGATGTTTTGAAATATATGTATATTGTGGAGTGACTAAAGCAAACTAATTAATATATTTGCCTCACACACATCTCATTTTTTTATGTGGAGAACACCCGAAATCTACTCTTAGTAATTTTCAAAAATACAATACATTGCTCTTAACTTTAATTATCATGTTGTACAATAGATCTCTTAGCTTATTCCTCCTGTCTCTTAAACTGATTCTTCCTGAATAACTGAGATTTTATCTCTTTTGATCAATATCTCTTCAGTCTTTTCCCCCAGCTCAGCTCTAGTAACTGTCATTCTACTTTCTACTTCTATTAGTCTGAATTTTTAGATTCTACATATAAGTGAGATCATGCAGTATTTAACTTTCTGTGCATGGTTCATTTCATTTAACACAATGTCTTTTGGATTTGTTCATGTTGTTGCAAATGTTAGGATTTTCTTCTTTTTTAAAGGCTGAATGTTATTCTTTTGTGTATATGTATCACATTTTCTTTATTCATTCATTGATGAACAACTTAGATTATTTCGATATCTTGGGTATTATAAATGATGTTGCAATAGACATGGAGTGCAGATGTCTCTTTGACATACTGATTTTATTTCTTTTGGATATATACCCAGTAGTGGGGTTGCTTGGTCGCATGATAGTTCTAATATTACTTTTTAAGGAAGTTCCATACTGTTTTCCATAGTAACTATACCAATTTTTGTTCCCACCAATAATGTACAAAAATTCCTTTTTCTCCACATTCTTTTTGATTATAGCCTCTCTAACAGGTGTGAGGTGGTACCTCATTGTAATTTTAATTGCATTCCCCTGATGATAATGATGTTGAGTGTTTTCTCATATTCCTGTTGGCCATCTGTATGTCCTTTTTTGAGAAATGTCTATTCAAGTCCTTTGCCCATTTTTAATTGGGTTATTTGTTTTCTTGCTATTGATTTGTTAGAATTTCTGAGATGGAGTCTTGAGTTTTACAACAGCAAGTCATCAAGGCATTTTAATCTCTAGCACTGAAGAAAAAAATTGAAAGCCTTTTTTTTTTAAGCATGTGTGCTGGCAAAGTATCATGGAAGACCTGGGAAGACTCCATACTCATCACTGTATCCCCATCTGCATGTGCAGATGGAGAAATTCAGCATGCAGAAAAACATTCATTTTTATTGCCCTCAACTCTCCCAGGGAGAAAGGGATTTGGAACACCAACGGAGCCTATGGAGGGAAAAGTAAGCTCTGGTGTGTTACAGTAAAGCACAGGCTCTGGGATCATACAAACTTTCATATAAATCCTGAATTCATATTCATCATTTGTTGAATGCAAAGTTAGGCAAGTACTCAATTTCCTTGAGCCCCATTTTCCTTCTCAGCATCATAGGGATGACAAATCTATCAGTTAGGAAGCTTTGAGCTGCAGGTCACAAAAAAAGCCCTGATTTACCTGAATTGATACGGAAAATGTATTTTCTCATACTGCAGAAAGTTCTGAGGTAGGGTGAGTAGTGTTGGTGAATTAGCAACTGGACATCATCGTGCCCTCAGGGTTCCCCCCCCCCATTTTCTTTCTATCCACTTTGGTGCTTGTCAAACTTCCCTCAATGTCATAAGAGGGTTGTAGCCTTTCCAGACGTCACATACAGACATAAAATGACCAGTGGGGGAAGAAGGTATGTTCTTCCTGTGGACTTTAAGTCAATGAAGAAGCAACTTTTTCCCAGAGTTCCTGTGCAGTCTGCTTTTCATATCTTATGAGCTAGAATTGTGCTACATGGCCATGCCCAGGCCAATCACTGGTAAGAGTGGCTGCATCATTATAACTGGCTTAGTTTCATGATGATTCACCCTTAAGGCTGCATTTTGAGCCTGCTTCACCTGCAGCATAAAACCACAAAAGAAAAGTGGACAGTTCCACTAAAATTGTTAAAAATGGAGAGGGGAGAATGACTTGTTGAGTAGGCAGTCCAGCAGTGTCTAATAAGTTAGTGTCTATCTTCCAGGGTTGTAGCCAGTATTGGCGATAATGTCTCTATTAAATGGTAACTATCATTGGTATTTCCTTTTGATTGTTTGTTTTGATAGAAGGTTTCACTCTGTCACCCAGGCTGGAGTACAGTGGTACAATCACAGCTCACAGCAACCTCAACATCCTGGGCTCAAGTGATTCTCTCATCCCAGCCATGTGCATGCTACTGCACCAGGTTTTTCTTTTTTAGAGACAGAGTTTTGCCATGTTGCCCACAATGGTCTTAAACTCCTGAGTTCAAGGACTCTGCCCACTTTGGTCTCTAAAGTTCTGGGATTACAGGTGTGAATCATCGCACCTGGCCTATTGCTATGATTTCTCACAAGTTCTTTGCATGCCCTTTAAATCTATCTGAAAATTACAAAACTGTCTTGGTAATCATTAAAATAAATGTTCAAGTATCTCTATTGACTAGCGTAATAAGAGACACTATTTGTAATTAAACATGATGGACTGGAACTACTGTTTTTTAAAATATGTGCAGTTAAGACTTTGCCTAAATCCAGTCCATAATCTTCCACTTCCTCAAAGTTAGTCTGATTTTATTCACCTTTTCATATACTGAAGCTGTCAAGCATATGAGCACCAAGGTTAGATAATTCTTATTTTAAGTCTTGCCTCCCTTATTTACTAGTAATGTTAGTTACACTTCTTAATCTTCATTTTTTAACATGTTTAACACAGGGATATTATCATATCATGAGGATTGAGAAAGATAAATAACACAAGTAAAAATTTGTGGAACATACTGTATGATCAACAATATTAGCTCTTTTTGTTATTATCTAGCTTGTATATTGGGCAAGAAGACAAAAATGAGATAATGCATTAATAGCAATGGCACATAGTAAATAGTTAATATATAGCATCTATCATGCTTTCCATAAGCCAGAACAGTAGCTGCCTTTATTAGTACCATGGAGTTTTTTTCTACATTTTGATTGGTGGAACCCTGCCACTCCAATCATGCTACACGTATTAATTTTTCAGACAAAACACATGGTTAGTGTTTCAAATTACTGACTACTCCCTTCAGGGCCTGTCATGTTACACTAAATGGTCTGGTGTGGTCATTCACCAAACTAATAATTAAACGCTGGAATTTTGCTAAAACAAGTTATAAGCAAAAGATACTAGTCTTCAGCCTATACCCAGAAATGGGTGTTTTGGAAACTATATACTTTATCCTTTTAAAGGTTTGACTTGTCCTTAATCCCCTCTAGCTGCCTGTATTTATTGAATTCCTCAGCCCTGTAAGCGCTCATGTTCACTGCACAAAGAATAGTTTCCTTGCATTTCATTCTTTAAAAAAGAAAAAAAAGGATCTTTCACAAGGGGTTTCAATGGATTCTGACATAATTAATGTCATTCTGACGTAAACTGCTTTAAATTACTAAGTAGAGAGAGCCTTTGTGGTGAAGAATAACACACTAGTTGTGCCAAGAGAGAAGTAAGAGTTTAAGAAATGGGTTTTTAAAGTGAAATTAAACGAAGATGGGGTGGGGTGTTGCTGGAAGAACTAAAGTCAATAATGGCTCTTCAGTTTCAAATCAGGAGAGAAGCTGGCACAGTCAGATTTAGAAGTTTCAGTCTCTCTTCCTCTAGTTTAGCACCCTGAGACTCCCCACCCAGCCATAGTAACCAGTGATATACCAGGAAGCAGTTGCCAATCCTTGTAACCTCATTACCATGAGCCTCCTCAGAACATTTTTGCCTAAAAGGCTTCATCCAATGACGTACTCAGGATGAGAGCACTAGAACTGATTGTCAGTCTCTTCTAAGTGTTCATCAGGACAAAATAAAATGCAAACTATGGAATGGGTGAAAATATTTGCAAATATTTTCTATCTAATAAGGGGTTAGTATCTAAAACATACAAAGAACTTACATAAGCTAGTAGCAAAAACAAAAACACACCAAAAACTAAATCACATTATCAAAAAATGGGCAAAGGACTTGAACAGACATTTTTCCAAAGATATGCAAATGGCTAATAGGCATATGAGAAAAATGCTCAGTATTGCTATCACTAATCATTGAGAAAATGCAAATCAAAATCACAATTAGATATCACCTCACACCTATTATGATGGCATTATAAAAAAGAGGTAAGTACTAGCAAGAGTGTGAGGAAAGGGGAAATCTTCTGCGTTGTCCCACCCACCCTACTGGTGGAAGTGTAAAACAGTAAAGCCATTATGAAAAACAGAATGGAGGTTCCCAAAAAATTAAAAATTGAACTACTGTACAATTTAGCAATTCCACTTCTGGTACATATCCAAAGGAAATAAAATCAATATCTCAAAGGAATATCTGCACACCTATGTTCAATGAAGCAATATTCACATTAGCAAAGATATGGAAACAATTTCGGTGTGTATGGATGAATGAGCGGATAAAGAAATGGTGGTACATATATAAAATGGAATATGATTCATTGATAAGAAGGAGAAAATTCTGGCATTTGTGACAACATGGATAAACTTGGAGGACATTAGGCTAAGTGAAGTAAACGAAACCCAGAAAGACAAATACTACATGATCTCATTTATATGTAAAATCTAAAAAAGTCAAACTAATTCAAGTAGAGAATAGGATGGTGGTTTCCAGGGGCTGGGAGCAGGGGAAATTGGATGATGTTGACCAAAGGGAACAAACATTCATTTATAAGATGAACAATCTTGGGAAGTGATATGGATTGGCTCTGTGTTCCCACCCAAATCTCATCTTAAACTGTAATCCCCATGTGTGGAGGAAGGAACCTGGTGGGAGGTGATTAGATCATGGGGGCCATTTCCCCCATGCCATTATCAAGATAGTGAGTGAGTTCTCATGAAATATAATGATGTTATATAAGTGTTTGGTAGTTCCTCCTTCACACTCCCTCTCTGTCCTGCTGCCTTGTGAAGAAGGTGCCTGCTTCCACTTCCCCTTTCTCCATGATTATAAGTTTCCTGAGGCCTCTCCAGCCATGTGGAACTGTAAGTCAATTAAACCTCTTTCCTTTATAAATTACCCAGTCTCAGAGAAGTTCTTTTTAGCAGAGTGAAAATGGCCTACCAGGAAACTGGTACTGCATGGAGAGGGGCGCTGCCATAAAGATAACCTAAAAATGTAGAAGTAGCCTTGGAACTGGGTAACAGGCAGAGGTTGGAACAGTTTGGAGGGCTCAGAAGACAGAAAGATGTGGGAAAGTTTGGAACTTCTTAGAGACTTGTTGAATGGTTTTGACTAAAATGCTGATAATGATATGGACAGTGAAGTCAAGGTTGAGGTGGTCTTAAATGGAGATGAATAACTTATTGGGAACTGAAGCAATGCTATTTAGCAAAGAGACTGGTGGCATTTTGCCCCTGCTCTAGAGATCTGTGGAACTTTGAACTTGAGAGAGATGATCTGTGGAACTTAGGTTTAACATGAAGGCAAAGCAAAGTGTAAAAGTTTGGAAAATTTGCAGACTGACCATGTGGTAAAAAAATAAAAACTCATTTTCTGGGGAGGAATTCAAGCTGCAGAAGTTTGCATAAGTAATGAGGAGCTGAATGTTAATAGCCAAGAACATAGGAAACATGTCTCTAGTACATGTCAGAGATCTTTGTGGCAGCCCCTCCCATCACAGGCCCTGATGGCTGCTAGAAAAAGATAGTTTCATGGGCCAGGCCCAGGGCCCCACTGCTCTGTACAGCTGTGGGACTTGGTGCCCTGCATCTTAGTTGCTCCAGCTCCAGCCATGGCTAATAGGGACCAAGGTACAGTTCAGGCCATTGCTTCACAGGGTGTAAGCCCCAAGTTTTGCTGGCTTCTATGTGGTGGTGGGCATGTGGGTAGACAGAAGACAAGAGTTGAACTTTGGAAATCTCTGTCTAGATTTGAAGATAGCAGTGTCTGAATGTCCAGGCAGAACTGTGCTGCAGGGGTGGAGCCCTTGTGGAGAACTTCTGCTAGGGCAGTGCAGAAGGGGAATGTGGGGTTGAAGCCCCCACACAGATTCCCCACTAGGTCACTGCCTAGTGGAGCTGTGAGAAGAGGGCCATCATCTTCCAGACCCTAGAAAGGTAGATTCACACAGCTTGCACTGTGTGCCAGGAAAAGCTACAGGCACTCAACACCAGCTCATGAGAGCAACTGTGTGGGCTGTACCCTGTAAAGCCACAGGGACTAAGCTGCCCAAGGCCTTGAGAGCTCACCTTCTGCATCAGCATGCCCTGGATGTGAAGACCTTATTTTGGCTAGGAGATTATTTTGGAGCTTTAAGATTTAATGACTGCAAGTTGATTTGGCATGAAATCTGTAGCCCCTTTGTTTAGGCCAATTTCTCCCATTTGGAATGAGAGCATTTACCCAATGCCTGTACCTCCATTGTATCTTGACAGTAACTATCTTGCTTTTGATTTTACAAGCTCATAGGTGGAACTTGCCCTGTCATTGTTGAGACTTTGAACTGTGGACTTTTGAGTTAATGCTGGAATGAGTTAAGGCTTTGGAGGAATGTTGGGAAGACCTGATTGGTTTAAAATGGGAAAAGGGCATGACATTTGGGAGGGACTAGGGGTGAAATGGTATTGTTTGCCTCTGTGTACACACCCAAATTGCATTTCAAAGTATAATCTCCACATGTCCGGGGAGAGACCTGGTGGGAGGGGATTGGATCATGGGGGTGGTTTCTCCCATGCTGTTCTCATGATAGTGAGTGCATTCTCATGGGATCTGATGGTTTTATAAGTGTTTGTCAGTTTCTTCTTCACTATCTCTTTTTCTACCACTTTGTGAAGAAGGTGCCTGCTTCCCCTTCACCTTCCACCATGATTGTAAGTTTCCAGAGGCCTTCCCAGCCATGCAGAACTATGAGTCAATAAAACCTTTTTCTTTTATAAATTACCCAGTCTCAGGGAAGTTATTTATAGCAGTATGAAATCAGACTAACACAGGCATCTAATAATTTATAGCATGGGTGGAGATGAATGCATTAATTAATATAATTGTGATAACCATTATACAATGAGTATGTGTATCAATCATCACATTAAATACCTTGAATATATTCAATCTTTGTCAACTAAATACTTTAACATTAAAAAAAAGAAAAATAAAAACAATCCTGACCAAGGATCAATACTAAATAAAGTCTGTGTGAGGGGATGATACCGATTTTGTTACCCTAAAGAAAACAGTATTAATTCCCTGGTACTGAATACATGATTGGGATTTTTAAGCAACAGGAAGGGATGGAACAATTGGTCTTAGCTAAAGAACCAGCAGCATTTGCTGAAAGTCCTCTCAAGCAGAAATTTTATTTTTCCAGCTTATTATATTCTGGGATAGGGAGGTGAAATGGCTTGGCTCTGTGTCCCCACCCAAATCTCACCTTGAATTTTAATAATCCCCATGTGTCAAGGGAAGGACCAGGTGGTGATAACTGAATCATGGAGGCAGTTTCCCCCATGCTGTTCTCGTGACAGTGAATTCTCCTGAGATCTGATGGTTTTATAAGAGGCTTCCCCCTTCACTTGTCACTCATTCTCTCTTCTGCTGCCCTGTGAAGACGTGCCTTCTGCCATGATTGTAAGTTTCC
Organism: Cebus imitator; assembly: GCF_001604975.1. Taxonomy (NCBI): domain Eukaryota; kingdom Metazoa; phylum Chordata; class Mammalia; order Primates; family Cebidae; genus Cebus; species Cebus imitator. Next base: position 3,183,520 of record NW_016107430.1, on the reverse strand, counting down.
TGAGGCCTCACAGGTATCCAGAACTGTGAGTCAATTAAATCCCTTTTTTTGTAAATTACCCAGTCTTGGGTATTTCTACATAGCAGTATAAGAGCAAACTAATACAACTAATAGAGGAGGTAGGGTCAATATCCTCCCTGCTCCTTATTCCAATTTTTAAACTGTTACTTCTATTGTCTCTTGAAAACCCTTATTTGAGATTCCATCCATGTAGATACACTCTCCTTGTTGTTATCATTTATCTAGTCATTTGTAATATATTATTTTAAAAATTAGCTCCTGGTTCATGTTTCTCCTCTTCATCTGATTTTGTGCATTATTCTTGCTGATATTAACTCTCCTGCATTCCATCTAATACCCCAGCCTTTCTGTTTTTCAGCTCTAAAGACCTCTACAACTCTACTTGCAAAACTCTTCCTCAATTTCCCCTCCAAAATTATGCTTTGGGCTTGCCATTACCAAGAAGACAACCCCTGCCAATGACTAAATATCTCCTGTTTGATCACCACTTCCTATGATTTTAGCCCACTTTCTCAATCATACAAGCAATGATTCTTCAGCCTCTTTGGGTCATCCAAGCCACTAATCTCACCTCTGAAAAAGCATCCTTCCTCCTAAATGCCTAATCCCTCCCTTTGTTCTCTGATCCCTATCTTTTCTTGTCTCCTCAACTGTGTCCCTTTGCCCATCTGTCTTTCTCCTACCTTTTCCATTTTTAACTCTTTACTGGCTCATTCCCATCATTTCCTATGAGTAGCTTCTCCCATGATTCCAGTCTCAGCTTATGTAACCCATTTGGAAAAGCCCTACCTGATCCTCTTATTTAAATAGCCCTCCCTCTGCTGTCAATCTTGCTCACTCCTATGATTTTGTTTTGATTTCTGTACAGTACTTATTACTCTTTACAGTACTTTAGTGAATTAATTTATTGTTTGTCTTACACACACAATAGACTGTAAATCCCTTGAGAAAAGTGATATTACTTGTCTAATTCAAAGCTCTGTCCCCAAAGTGTGTAATGGTGCTGAAACTTCACGGTATTCAATAAATATCTAATGATTAAATAAATTTGAATGGCCTCTTCCATCTCTCAAATAAAGCGCTCTTCTCTTAAACTCTCACACTTCTGTCACACTCATGCCATTTCTCTATTTCCCTTCAGGGTCAATATTCCAGTTTGTACCATGTGAAGCCTCTGTTTCCATTTCTTTGCTTTCTTGACCTATACTTGACTAGCTTTCCCCTCCAATTTACCAACTCCCTGGTCAGTGGTAATAATAACCTCTTGCTACCAAACTCAGTGGCCACATTCCAGTTATTTTCCTTTTACACCTTCACTGTCCTATAAGAAACAGTGTTTTAGTAAGAAAATCAGATCAGCATTGGACAGTGCAGATGGAAACCATTTCCATTGATACACAGAGTTCCATTGTACTGCCCACTCCAGATCCCTCAGCACATTTAATATTCTTGTAGTTTGACTCCTTTCTCACTACACTTTTCCTTTTTTTCTCCTTTGAAGCGTTTTTCTCTTTTAATCTATCTTTAAATATTGTAAGACCTTATGGCTAAGTCTTAGGCTATCTTCCTTATCTCTCTAAATTTGCTTTAGGTCAATGCATTTATTCCTATTATTTTAAATGTCTTATATTAGCTGTTAACTCAGGAATTTATATCTTCTACTTTCTCTTTGGAGTTTCAGATTCATATAACCAATGGTCTACTTGATATCTCAAATCTTGCATATCCAAAAGCAAGCTCTTGATTTTTTTTTCCCCAAGTATGTTTCTCTCTTTAGTCCTCATTGTCTCAATAATGACACTACCATATACTCATGGCTCATGCCAGAAACATGTAACTGCCTGATTCTTCCCTAGACTCCAGGTCAGACCCTTCAAGTCTTGGCTCCTCCTCCTCCATATCTACTTATATACTCTATAATATACAGTGAGCCCACTATACACACACACACACACACACACACACACACACACACACACGTATATATATTCCCCTACTACATATACCAGTCATACCACGCCCCCCCCAGACACATACACTTATTATGCACTCCCTAGCAGGAGCCACCATCTTGGTTGGCCTGGCTAAGACGTGCTCACCTTATTCTTCCTTCAAATAATATCATCATGGAATAGCCCTAGTAATCAATTTCAAAAGAAAATCATATCCTGTTTTTTGCTGGTTCCTCACTGAATCTAGAACGAAATCAAATTTATTTACATAACCTCTATTCCTTTTAAGATCCAACCCTGCCTGTATCTGCAACTTATCTCATGACCTTCTTTTCCAGAGACTCCTTTCCAGCTGAACAAAATATCTTTCTGTCCCTCAAACACATCAAGATTTTTTTACTGTCATGGAGTTTCCACACACTGTCTTCTCTGTCTAGGATACTTTCCCCTCATTCTGTCCCTGGCTCTTTTTTCCATACCCTTCTTCCTCAGTATAACTCTCAGACCATCCATTTTCCCTAGTTTCTCCTTTGAGTTAATATAACTAGAAACATAATAGATAACATACTATATCATACATTTCCTATCTAAGCAGATGCCCCAGTTTTTCTTTTTAAAAATAGTACAAATTATAATAGTTACTTTTTTACTTGTTACGCATTGTCTGTCTCCTCTACTAGATAGTGAGTTCTGTGAGAGCAAGACTGCATCTATTTTATTTACTAATTTATACGAAGGTCCAGCAAATACTCAGGAAAATAAAATGAGAAAAATCTGCATTCTACTTTGGTCAGATATAGACTCCAAGTGAGCCATTGGTTCTAGATTTTACTATCAGGGTTGATGCTGGATGACTGTCTTCATATTAGAGAACCTGGGTTTCTGCATCTGTAACATGGGAATGATGGGATCTTCTTTTAAGGTTATCATCACGATTGAATGAGAAGAACATTGTAGACTGCTCAGCGCAGTGCCTGTAAAATACTTACAGATATGCAGGAGATGTGAGTTTATCTTCCTGCCCTCTCACAACTATAATTAATCTTTACAATATTCTACTGCAAGATGTTGATAAATGCTCTGAAAAGGGATAATAGACCTAGGCCCACAATTTAGAGTAATAAAAATAAAAAATATATTACCTTCTGTTCTCCACCTCTTTTTGCTAAAGAATAAATAAAGCCTTTTTCAAATGATACTTAACTTTCAGCTTCACAAGTTCCTAGTTAATTTCTTTTGCTAACCCAGGTTGTGTGACCATGTACTTTGCTGAACTCAATGAATTTGCCATCACTGCAACTGCTGGTGGAAATGACCAAATTTTTGCCTGCATGCTCCAAATTTAGCAAAAGATCACGACACTTAGATATTTCTTCAGGGAGTATTAATTGTAGGGGGAAAGTGATGTGGCATCCTATTTAGGTTGTCTGGAAAGTCAGGGAAAGATTATAATTTATAGTTACTATGGCAGCTAATTATACCTTCAAGAATATGCTAGTTTCTGTTTTAAAAAAGGCTTTGATCATAGATGACACCCTTGTTGGGGGATCAAAGAAAATAAGAAAGTAGAATTTGCCATGTTGAAAAATACCTGGCTACTAAGACCAAATTTCTCTACTGAGAAAAAGTTACCTCCAGTTGTTTTTTTCAGAGTATTAAGGTTTACAAGAAGTTCCTAACAGCATGGGAACAGTATCATAAAATGTTAACCCATGTGTTTTCACCTTTACTCTCTATTTACCACATGGCTCTTCTTTATTCAAGGAGATGGGCATCAGTTATCACATTTATGGCTTTGGTCAAAGGTTTGGTCCAGATTATACCAGGACAAGACACATCTGGCAGAATATTTCATTAGGGAGAACTAGTTTTTCTACAAACACTCTCATCACTGTAGAAGTCTGTGCTCAAGAGGTAGGTCAGGTGGAAGGAGAAGACAGAGTTGGAGCTGGGGCTGGAGGGCTCTCCATTGTGCCACATCTCTGTGAATTGAGTCCTGAGATGGGTCAGTGAGGGAAGAGAGTTGAGTTTGCTTTCTCACTGGGGCCTGAGAAAATTAGCAAGGTCTGGCAAAACCTAGGTAGGCCCCCCAAGTCTTGTATGGCCCCAGAATCATGTGAAAAAACATTTGAAAACTCCCCTGAGAGGGAAGCGAAGGGTATGAGGAGCCTAGAAGGCTGTAAGGAGCAACAGATTGAGAATGGTGCAGTTTATGGCCAATGAGTGGAGAATATTGCAAGGCTGAACAGATACCAATGACCAGTAATCAGATACTTACCCCCTCATCCCCATCGGCCAGCCTTTCCTGTTTTGAAAGCCTCTTAGAATTTAGATCCACCACTTCCAAAAAAGCAAATTCTTATTTAAATGAGGTTAATCCTAAAAGGCCTTTAAAATTTATTGACTAAGACTATCTTTTGGGTCACATAGGGATTAAGTAGCATTCTAGAAAAACAGATTACCTTGTTTTTTGCACATCTGAATATATAGCTACTAAAAGTAAAGTTCAATTTCAGGTGGACCACTTATACCTATTCTGAAAAGAAAGTAATTTCAAGTCCACAGTCTGAAGTTCTAACTGTCACCATAGGTTTGAAAACATGATGGATCCAGGAAGCCCATTCTCATTCTCATTACCTATCTCGAGATACTTCCAAAAAGATGCATTCTTTCATGTCACATCCTATCTGCTATTTCTGCTGTGGGTATACATAATTTATAAAATTAAAAATTAGGCTAGGCATGATGGCTTACTCCTGTAATCCCAGCACTTTGGGAGGCTGAGGTAGGTGCATCACCTAAGATCAAGAGTCCAAGATCAACCTGGCCAACACAGTGAAACCCCATCTCTACAAAATTACAAAAATTAGCCAGATGGGATGGCACATGCCTGTAATCCCAGCTACTCGGGAGGCTAAGGCAGGAGGATTGCTTGAACCCAGGAGGCTGAGGTTGTAGTGAGCCAAGAAAGCACCATTGCACTCTAGCCTGGGCAACAGAGCAAGACTTCATCTCAAAAAAAAAAAAAAATTAGTTTCCTCAGTATGCCATCCAACATTCTCAAAGGTCAAGCCCTATCTTACGTGTCCAGTATCACATTTCTCAGGGTAATCTAAATTAACTTCTACAAAGGAAGTGGCCTTTCTTGATCCTTTAGTGTAATTTCACTTTCCTATATTTTTCCCATTTTTTATTCCTTTACTTTGCATTGTCCCCTGAAGGCAACTCTTTAATATTTAATAGGGTGGGCTTTGGAATATAACATATATGGACTCAAGGGTTCAATTCATGGTTGTCTCACAGACTAGCTAAGCAACTCTAGACAAGTTTATTCTGATATAAACAGGGTAGACTCTAATGTATGAGATGGTTTTGAATTATAAATTAGATTATGAATAGAAAAATAGTTAACGAATGATGCCTAGCACCTAGTAATGCTTAAGAAAAGGAGAGGGGGGCTATTAACACAATTAACAATTCAAAAGAAATCTTTCTTATAATAATTATTTATTTACTCAGCTTGCCAGGTAGGCCATATGTTCCCTAGTGGTAAGAACTCCTTCAAAATCTGCACTGTCTGGCGTTTACTAGGTGTTGAGTAAATGGGAGTGAAATGAATATTTGTATGGATATTTAAAACCCAGTTTAAACTATATGAGTCTTAACGTATCTGAGAATCCTGCTCTGATCTCTCAGGCAGAATTTACAGCTCCTTCTTCTGGGAGCTGCTAATGCCACTAAATACCTCTTATTTCAATTTGCCTTCTCACATGTGGATTACATGCTATTTTCCAATTATTTATGTTGCACTTATTTAAACATCTCTCAATAAAATGCTAGATATATTCTTGAAATACATCTTCTTCATCTTGTTAGCCAACCACTCTCTCCTTGAACTTAAAACTATCACTGAACTTAAAATCAGAGCCTGGGACATGATAGGTGCTTACTTAATACTTGCTAAGTTATGCTGAAAACCTCAAGTCATCTTTCCTGTTTGTAGTGAGTCAATAGCATCATGTCTGTACTCGAAGGGCAAGGTAGGGTGGGGACCTGGAGGGGGAAAATTGCTGTGTATGTATTTAGGACACTTTGTCTCCACACCCCAGCACGGCTAAGCAGGGCTGTCCTTGACCCCACAAGACAGCTGGGCTCAACAAGGGAGGAGAGCTTTCACTTTTGATCTTCAAGATAATATTTTTAAATATAAAAAATAAATAGTTTGAGATAATGTGCATGCTGTCCTTTCAAACATGCCATATGGAATCTGAGGCCCTTGGGTTAAGAATTATAAGATAAATTTACTAAATAAAGACAGCCAGGTTCCTGCAGCACCAACAGGGAAAGGTACAAATCATGGAACCACAGTAAAACTTAATCTAGAAAAAAGCAGCAAGAATTAACCCAGGAGTTCCAGGCTCATGCCCTCAGCAGGTCAAATCATAGTAACTTCCACTTTCATTTCATTTCCTGCACTATCACTAAATATTAATGGTTCCCAGATCCCTAATCAATCAGGTGTGTAGAAGATAATAACCCTATTTGAACCAGTAGCATCTTTATTTGAACCAGCACTTGCGATTTTCAGGGCTGACTATTCATGCCTGTACAGGTAGCCAACCAAGGTAAAGGTTTAGCAAGGTTATTCCAGGTCCTAGGGGAGGATGTTCAGTGCAGGCTAGCTATGCAGAATGAGAAGAATTTTTCTTAAAAATCTGAAACCCTGTATTCCATTTTACCTGAGTGGGTTAGTGGGTCTGGGTTTGTAATTATCATCCCAATAAGTCTTCAGTAAGTTCTTTCAGGTTCAAGCCAAATTCAGTTGCTATATCAATGTCTTCTCCCCAAACTTTCCACCTATAGTCACCCCTCTGAACACCAAACCTGGTTGTTCTGTACAAATTCTTCTCTAGAGCTGAGTCACTAAAATGCATTGTTTTATGAAATAAATAAAAGTAATTAGGACAAGACTCTAGGATGCCTGGATAATGAGAATTCTTCTCAGGAATGTGCTTGTAGAGCACAAATTGGAAAGCATGCTGGAAGAGAAAACTTCTGGGTCTCACAAATCTCAAGTGCCTAGAAAAGTCTATGATAAGATACTACATAGATCACATGTATGTGTTTGGGAAGAGGCATGGTTAGCTCAGACATACCACTTTGGTTTTACATTAAAGATGATGTTGAAGTGCCTAATTCTGGGAAGATGTTCAACATACAGCCTGGATATATATGAGACTCCATCACTAATCTCCGATTATCTAGCATGAATTTGTGTGAGCTCCCTATCTATAAAAGATTAGCAAGAACTCCTCCTACATTTTGTCTGTACCTCATGTTTCCCGACCACTGTAGTCGGTCATACTTTTATTGGATGGCATTGGAAAAGAAAAAATAAAATTTCAACCTAAGATTGCATCTCTAGTCCATAAAAATGTTAAGAGAGGACATAGAAAGGGTATCAAATTGCCAGAAGGGAGGAGAATGAAGGGTGAGAAAGATATACAAAATCATCTAATCAATCCTTTTCTTTTACTGATCTTAAACTTCACAAAGCTCACCGATATTAAATGTGTGTGTGTGTATATATATATATATATATATATACACATCTAGAAATTTGTCCACCCATGCAAACACAGGGCTTACTGCTTTGGGAGAGGAGATTAATATAAAAAGTATCCAAGAAGGAGCAAGAGACAATTCAGGAGCTAAACATTTCCCAGTAGTCTGACCCATACTGCTAGTGTTTATTTTCATATTGTTTTTCGGGCTCTCTAGGTAGCTAAGCTCCAACAGGTGATGTGATCACAAAGAGTATGATGCAGTTTTACTTACAATGAAGTTGACCTGAGAGGGGAGCAACCAGGACTTTCAGGGTTCAGATCGCTACATACCATTGAACAGGAGCTAGACCCATGAGGGCAGCCAAAGAGGAAACCCATTCATTGAAGCTGGGACAAAAGCTTTTGATAATAAACACAACGCCATAAAGTGTAAGAACTCGAATAATCCTTCGATACTGCTGCATGCCTGCCTCCATTTATTTTGTAGTGTGACCAACATCCCTGTTTGCCTGGAACAGTCTCCATGGGTACCAATTGCTCTGGCGTACTTATTAACAGCACCTCCTCTCACTGTGCAAAGTATCCCGGTTTGGATAAGAAATTATCTGGTCACCTATGCATTTGGCAAATTGAAATCTGAGTCCCAAGGAAGGAAGAGAAATTTGGCGGCAGGGGGAATAGAAGTAACAATAGGTTGTACGTTGATTTGCTATGGCCAACCACAAAAAAAAAACCAAAACAAACAAACATAACCCAACTGTCACACATTGCACTAACACTACCTATGTCTCCGTCTGCCTCTTTGACTAGATTATAAGGCTGCATCATAGCACTGTATTTCTCAATGCCAATCCCACATCAGTATTTGTTAGACTGTTACATTTATCAACATACTTTCAGGTACATTGTCCCATCTGATTTTCCATTGACAATAATGTCCATTGTAAGATGGACATTATTAATAAAGATGAGAAGGCTGAAAATCTGGGAGTTAAACACTGAGAAAGCTAATAGGAAAAACCACTGAAACCCAGGTCTTCAATGTTTCCATTACATTATGCTCAGTGTTAGAAGGAGTCTAAATGTAGAGGGAATGTTTGCTTAGAGGGATGGAGTCCGGAAGAGCCAAGAAAAATGTGGCAGGGGAGAAACATGGCTGTGGGCTCAGAGATTTGACTATTGGACCAGCAAAATTGTTTTTTGGAGCCCTGCAGTTTCTTTCAAGATGGCTGCTCCTTTGAAGAGAAGAAACACATCATGTGCTGCCGGTGGTGGGGTGGAAGCGGGGTTTGATGTAGCCAGGATGCCGCAAGGGCAGAGGTTCAAAGTACAGGCTAAGGCAGAACTGAATGGACCTACACAGCAACAAGGCTTGGGGCAGGCTTACAAGGGTTTCCCCATCATAAGGACTTCCATATGGCACACCCAGGGCTTCATTCAAGAAAGTATCAAGCCTGGCATTTTCCCGACTGTTTACTTAAAAAAAAAAAATTAAGGCTTAGCATTTTGAAAAATGTATTTCTTGGAGACAAATATATTTTGGCCCAGTTCACATCCCACTAGTACTCACCACACAAAGTTTCCAGTTCTATCCCCAGGCCACAGCACCGCTGTACCATAAAGGATGATATTTTATTTATTTAATTTGTCTTTTTTTTCAAACAAAATTCCCCTTTCTAGCTCCTTTAGCAACGAGTTGGTTTTTATTCTCCTGTCTTTACATTGTCCTCTTTCTGTAGACCCATGAAGTCAGTGTTATGTCTGCTAACTTACACGAATACTTTATTATTTTCAGTAATGAAAATAATACTACCTGGTATGGAGCTATAGATGACCATCGGGAGCCTGCTTGACCTCTTCCTGGCCCAGACGCCATCAGGATTCAGCCTGCCATAGGCCACCCTAGGAAACAGAAGATGTACACACTTGTTACAATCGGAGCTAACTAAACGTTGGAAGAACATCTTTTTCTCCTATCTCAGAGTGCTCTATATGGATCGTGGATTCTCTCTCTCTTTTTCCCATTTTACCCTCTACCCACCACCTTCAATAAAGGTGATGGTATCTACTGATATCTACCAATCCCATACAGAGTTATCAAAAGAAATAAAAGAAGACTTCCAATAAATTCTCACACCATGACACAAATCCCAATCTTCAACAACTGGCATTTCTGGATCTTCCATCTATGTTAGGGGAACTAACAGGGCTTCTGTGGCATTCCTCCTGGGCAGTAGAGGGCACTGTGCTTTGTGCTTTAGGACTCTGACCACAGTTAATAGAAACATATGGTGCGGCTGCTGTTCTGGCAAGAGCATCTTTTTTATCAAGTGGTCCTCTTGGTTCATCTTGCTGTCATGATTCCAAGGAGGCAACAACAATGACACTAATGAAAGCTGATAGTTGTTTAATTTTCTTCTTCCAAAAGCAGTCTACTTTGGTGGTGAGGGACCTGGACTTGGGAAACATGCAGACTTTGACTAAGCTACTGAGTCTACAACTTCTTGGATCTGTGACCTGAGGGCCCAACTTTTCTGAGTCTAGATTTCCTCATTTTAAAACTGGAAAAAGCAATATTTATTAACTGGACTGTGGAGAGAATCAAGTAAGATAACACAGATGCTTGCCTTCAGCATCTGAACATACAATCAGTGGTAGCTGTTGTTATTATTAAAATTACTAGTTTTGTAATATAATCAGGAGGAGGCAAGACTCTCCTGTGTTCTCTGAGGCCCAGCCTTGTTACTTTCTCCTATACAACACGTTGCCTACCCAAGACACACGAGGGTTTAGTTAGTTCTAGGAATATTCCTATGAGCATTGCAAGAGAGGTGCCATAGGGAAGAGATGACATCTCACCATAAAGGTCAGTGATGAATCAGAAGATCCTCTCAGGGTTATTTTGAGGGTGCAGGGGGTCAGTCCAAGCATAAGAATCCTCATTCTCATTGCAGGCTCAAGATTCAGAGTCAATCCATAATTTTATAGTGCCTCACCAGGGGTGCTATGGATGAATGTGCAGGTTATGCACCGCATGGTAGTCTGAGGACCCAATCTAATCTCCTGCCTATTTTTGTAAATATGGTTCTAGTGATATATAGCTCTGTCTATTTACCTACCTATTGTTCATTACTACCTCCCCACTACAATGGCAAAGATAAGTAGCTGCAACAGAGATTACATAGCTCTCAACCTTTAAAATATATATTATTTGACTCTATGGAAAAAGTTTGCAGACCCCAGTGCTTAGTTTTTTAACCTAGTATACATAGTGGATGCTTAAATCACAGTTGTTGAATGGATGAATGAATGAATGAATGCACGAGTATAGACTCAAATACCAGCTCAAAACAGTCAATTGATTAATCCTAAAGAAGTTTTAGTGAAGAAGATAAAAAGCAAAACAAAATAAACTTTGTAATGAGGACAGTTAGGTTCCAGTTCCTACTCTGCCCTTGATTCATTTGTGTGGCCTTAGATCAACCATTTCCCATCTTTGTATTTCAGTTTCCTCAACTGTAAAAAAGATAACCCTAAGTCCATTTTATTGGGGGTATAATGAGGAATAAAATAAAATCACAAATGTGCAAGCATCATGACCAGTGACTGTCACATAATAGGAGCTTATCAAATGTTTGAGGTCAAAGCAAAGAGAAGGAGGAATCCTTTGCTTCTAAATAAAATAGCTTTCCTGTCACACAGGAGTAAACAGAGTAATTCATACATTTAATTGGCAGATGTCATGGAAAAAGCTTCAAGGAGCATTCTACACAAAGACTCCCAGGCTGGTTTGTGTTCAAACAAACCAGACAGCCAGCCCACAGCAGGAGCCAGGAGCCAACTATTTCAGACACCATCAGGGCTGGCTGCTTCAAGCTAGGCTATTCCGCATGCGGCTGGGGCCAGGCCACAGGAAGTCCTTGGTGTCAGCTCTCTAGAGCCTAGGGAGGCTTCAGCGTTTTCCTGTTCCTCTGTGTAGACCACTACTCAGATAAGAGACATGGGGAGAAAGGACAGGAGTCTCCATTTATAAAGGCAGCTGCTGTCCCAGCTGAACAAGAACGCACAGCTGTTTGAGGGCTGTCTCCAGACTAGCATGCCTTTTGTTTCCATCTTCTTCTGGGGCAGGGCTAGGGATGGGGTGGGGTGAAAGTCTATCATAATGTTTACCTTGGGGGATGCTTTGCCACATCTCCACCCAGATCTCATTTTATGGTGTGTGGAGTTTTATGGACCAATTTAACATGGGAGAGGAGACGAGAAGGCTGATGTGTGAACTGAAGTCGAAGAGTCATAAATTCAAAGGAAAATTATTCCAGAATTATAAGCCCTGCTTACCAGTGTCCAAGGGTAATAGCCACTGTTCAGGCAGGGGTTGGACTTCCAAAGTTATTTCAGGGGCCATTTGTAGGACAAGCACCCTTTCATTTCATTTGGATGGGTAAATATTTTTAAATGGGGTCTCCTAAATTGTTGGATCCAGCCAAAGTCCCCAAATTCTGGGAGCCCTGAACACCCAAGTACTCTTTTCCTAGGATAGTTCACTTAGGAAATAAAATCAGACAGAAAATGATTTACACTTTATCTGCACAAAATAACAAGCAAGCCTACAGTTTGGTTTGAACTTGAGACCCAAGGAGATTTCTAAAAAGCCTTTTGATTACTGGGTGTTGGATAAGATATAACAAAGCCAACTTTCAAAGCTCCCAGAGGATACAAGGCAGAAAAACAGATTTTTTGATGAAATCTTGGTCTTGCACATTTCTCTGTTTTGTAACAATAGCCTAGGAACCTATGTGGATGTTTTTGCACAGAAATGCAGAAGAGCCAGAAAATAAAAGGGCTGGATGAGACAAAACTGATCCAGCCAAAGTTATCCACAACGGTTTTTTCATCTTCATGTTTCTAAACAGCTGGGAAAAAAATACCTAAGACCTTTTAAGATCATAATGAGGAAATAGAAAGTCATTCTGAAGTCCTCTGAGCATGACCCCAACACACCCCTCCCCAGAATACCTGTTGCCTGTCACTGTCACCGTGTACCGCTGGCTTTTCCAGGGTCCTTTCTTGCAGGCATCTGATTTCCGCTGATTTTTCAGCAATAGTCCCACCAGTTTCTCTAAACATAACATCTCTCAAATTTCTCGTGCAAGACATATCACAATTAATATTCTCAAAAGCAATGACAAGCCCTATCCCTTCATGTCTGCTGGTTGCTGTTGGGCAATGTCGGGTAGCCCTCATGCAAAATGAATAGTGGAGCTACTGAAAATCTAGACAGTAAGAAGACTCTCTTACTGGTGTTACCATAGCCTCACACCTGACTTGGAAAAGCCCTCTGCCAAGCCTCCTTTCCTTCTTAATTTTTTTTTATTAGATTTTCATTCAAGAACTATGAAGAGTATTTTATCGTTACCAGAGGTGGCGGCTTATGTAGGCACAAAGCCATTTAAAAAAATGCACCATCTGTCTCTACAAATTCATTCATTTTGTATCCAAAGCATAATGAAATATTCTTCTGTTTGCAGTATTTAAGTTACAGGTTGGAAAACATTCAAAGAGCTTGAAATTCAAGCTGATGAGATAATGAAAGGACAGGGAATGCAAGCAGCCCTGGCAGCCATTCGAAATGGGATCTTCTCCATATGAGGTGTTGAGACACCTTGACAAATGGCAGAAAGTACTATTGGACGTCACAAGATTACAGTAGAATCTAATAAGTGAATGTCACTAATTGATAATGTCCCAGGCTTTAGGTTCAGTAGTTAATTCATAGTTGTTCTTTATTTTTATTTGTTTGTTTATTTATTTATTTATTCTGAGATGGAGTTTCACTTTTGTTGCCCAGGCTGGATTTACAGTAGTGTGATCATGGCTCACTGCAGCCTCTGCCTCCCGGCTTTAAGCAATTCTCCTGCCTCAGCCTCCTGAGTAGCTGAGATTATAGGCATGTGCCACCAAGCCAGGCTAATTTTTGTATTTTTTGTAGAGATGGGGTTTTGCCATGTTGGCAAGGCTGGTCTTGAACTCCTGACCTCAGGTGATCCACTCGCCCCAGCCTCCCAAAGTGCTAGGCTTACAGGTGTGAGCTACCACACCTGGCCAGTTGTTCTTTATTTTATAAATAAATAAATAAAGTAAAAGAGGATATGAATGTACCAATGGTGATAGTGTGTCCTGAAAATGATTTTTATAAATGTAGTTTGTATTGACTGTGTCCTCTTTCTTTCTTTCTTTCTTTCTTTCTTTCTTTTTTTCTTTCTTTCTTTCTTTTCTTTTTCTTTCTTTCTTTCTTTCTTTCCTTTCTTTTTCTTTCTTTCTTTCTTTCCTTCTTTCTTTGTTTCTTTCTTTTTCCTTCCTTCTTTCCTTCCTTCCTTCCTTCCCTCCCTCTCTCCTTCCTTTCTCTCTTTTTTCCTTCCCTCCTTCCTTCCCTCCTTCCTTCCTTGTTCTTTCTTTCTTTCTCTTTCTCTGATGCTCTAGAATTTGGAGCCTTGATCCTAGACAAATTGCTTCTTCCAGGGCTAGCTAATTCCTAGAGATCGCAAAAGGCTCCTCTGGGAGTGTACCTTTGTTACACAAACCAACCAATCTGGAGCTTTCACCACCCCTAACTATCTATTTTATCAAATTCTCACACACCAGGACAATACTTCTTCTGTCCTAAATTACTCCAGTGCTTGGTATCAGACAACTAGGGACCATCCTGATAGCCCAGAGCCCACTGAAATTATTCATACTATCCAATCCTAAACTTAACAGTGTACCTACCCTGCCTCATGCATTAATTCCCAGGAGAACCCCAATAGGAGCTCTGGGTATGCCCTGCCCTCTCTTGCTTCTGTCTCCTAGCTGATCTAGTGCTTCCCAGTGCTTCCCTGCATGCCATGTCATGACTTCTGTGTTCAAGGATCTGTGATTTGTAAATATAGGCTTCTACCTTCATCACAATCATTTCTGTCTGTGTGTCTTACCATACTTGATTGAAACAAATCCCAGGTACATTGTTAGAGCAATTTTGTAGCAAAGTGCCAACTAAAAACTGAGTAGAATGTGGAAAAAGAGGAAGTTCCTTGGGTTCCCAGAGCAGTAAAGTCCAGATGATTAGTTATAAGAAGGCATCTGCAATGCAAAAGAAAAAGCAAAACAGCTGAGCTAACAGAAGTCATGAAATGTTACAGTGCATGTGGAGAAGGGGTGCAGAGGGCTAGAAGGAAAGATGAGTGGAAGGTGATACATTTTCCATCATTAAAATTAAAAGCCTTCCCAACGTGAGCCATTGGGTCTCTCATGNCCTTCCCAACGTGAGCCATTGGGTCTCTCATGTGGGAACAATTAAAAGAAGAAGGAGAAGGAGGAGGAGGAGGAGGAGGAGGAGGAGGAGGAGAAGGAGGAGGAGGAGGAGGAGGAGGAGAAAAAGGAGGAGAAAAAGGAGGAAGAGAAGGAATAAGAGGAGAAAAGAGGAAGAGGGGATTTCAGAAAAGGGGCACCATGAAAGTCTTTGCTCTCAGGCATGCCTCTGGTTTGTGGTGCTGTTTCACCATGTGATAGGAGTGCTCAGGAGGCAAAACAGTGTTTCCTGGGTGACTTCTCCAAGCTTGCTGACCAACTCTGATGCGGTGGCCTGCCCCCAGTTAATCTGATGTTTATGGATGAACTCCGCTGGCCACAGTGAAATGCTTGGTTGATTCTACATTTGCCACGAGATGTCTATTATCCCAGCACATCCATTCTTGTTGGCTTCTCTAATACCTAAAGAAAGCAAACTTTCCCCCATTTTGAAAGAGATGTGTGCAGAAAAGTCCATTTGGCCCTGCATTTTCTTTGCCCACATGTGTTTTCCACTAAAGGAGACCAGTCCAGAGGCAATTTCCACAAGTACCTCCTTTCTATTCCTCTTGAACCGGGCATGTCACCCACAAGGACCTTTGTGGCATGTCTAGTGGGAGGTTCTAGGAAATTATACTCTCTAGAAATCAGTCTGCTTAACACTTTGAGTTTTTTAATCAAAAATCTCTGCCTCAAAAAAAATGTGGTTGAACTTGAACGCATTGTATAACAGTGAAAGCTGAGAAAGTCCTGCTTTCTCCATGGTTATGGGATGATGATGATGAAACTTTTACAGGGAAGATATGTAACTTTTAATTTTTTTGTAACTCAATTTTGATTTTCAACCCAAATTCTAATTGGGTAGCAAAAAATCAGTCTCAGTCAATTCGGTAATATCAGTCTCAGTTAATTCAGTAATTCAGTCCCTATTCCCTTCCTTTCACAGAGTTTGTCTAAGTGCCTCAAAGGTTTATGCATTGCTAAAGTGATGGCCACTGCCCATGCTAGTTTCCTTGGAAATGCCCCTTTCCCTTCTGTTTGTCTGTCCTGTCCATTGAGCCCTTTCCATTTGGATTCCCTCTACCACGTCTCAGTCACTTTGGGGGGAATTTTTTGTTGCATCTAAATCACACTGCACATGGAGAAAATCTAGGAGGTCATCTCAAGTCCTATGAGCCTAGACTCATTACACTGTGCACCTCCAGAAACATGCCTCAGCAGTGAAATGCAAAGACTCTCAACATACTTACTTGCAGTCATTCTCCTCTGCCCACACCAGGTTTGGCCCAAGAAGCCCAGCACAGAACTCCCCTCACCCCAGGAATGGACAGCGTCTATGTACTGGATACATCCTCCCTTAAGTTTCTCCTCCCCATTCTGAGGGCTCTGTTATTGAAGGATACTAGGAGCCTGTCTTCTGCTCCTTGGATATTCTTTAAAATCTACTCTTCACATGCTTGGGTCCTTTCTATTTCCCTCAGTATCAAGGCTTTGGGAATTCAAAAGCCAGAGGAAAAATGGTGTGTGAAACTTATGTGTGTTAAGTGGGTGGAGGAAATAGTTGGTGGGAGAAAGACTAAGGAGTAACAAGAAATAACAATATAAAACTTATTGGGTACTATCAGAAAACGTACCTCTAGGCTAAAGCTCAGCTGCCTTCAGGGACTTAGAATGGGATCCATAGAAAGCCTTGTCAGAGCAAAACTTGTTCTCTTGTTCTGAAAGTTAAAACTTTATCTTGATGCAAGTTTGACTCAGAGCAAACAGGAATGAACGGACTGAAGTTAAAATCTAGAATTTTTTTGTCAGTGTTAGACTTATCAATACTTAAGTAAGTGCTGCTAGGTGGGTTTCCCAAACCAGCTCCCTGCCCTTCCCATCATCAGTCTCTTTCTCTTTCTCCAATTCACACACGCACACACACACACACACGCACACGCACACACACGCACACGCACACACACGCACATGCACATGCGCGCGCACACACACACACGCACACGCACACACACGCACACGCACACACACGCACATGCACATGCGCGCACGCGCACACACACACACACACACACACACGACAGTGCTCCAGGTGGCAAAGAAAACAAACCAAGGCAGATTTCCTCAGCCTCTTTTCTAGCCACCTCTTCTGCACACTGGATAGTAAAGGCAGGTTTTCCACTTGTCATACGACTTTTGAGGCACTTTAAATGTAAGACTGGAAAAGATTGGCACATTGGCTGAGGGCGTCATATCAGGTGACCTCTAAGGTTGCTTTCCTACTCTTTTCATCATTCATATGAGAGAAAGTCTCATTTCAGGAGAATAGACTGTAGGCAGTTCTCAATTATTCATGGGAATATTAAATTTCCTGGTAGAATGTTTTTTTCCATTTTGATTAAGCAAGTTCAAAAAGGGCTTTTAACACTAGTAACCTTTTCTACCACTATTCCAAAAAGTTCTGGGTGCCTGGGCATCTTTTATCTGTTTTTCTCCATTTATTCACCATAGAGAATAAATCCCTCACCTAACACCGTTGTATTAGAGACCCTTATGATTCTTGGTCTCACTCTGTGAATTTTCTCTTTTATTTTAATAATCAGAAATGTATAAATAAAAATATTAAAACCTCTAACTAGTTCTGTCTTCAAATGTAATTACTGTTACCAGTTGAACATATATTCTTTGAAAATTTTCTATGCTTACATAAACACATACACATGAATCACTATGTATGTGTATCTTTGAGCATGTATAAATGGAATTGTGGCAGACAATGTCTTTTGACAAGCCAACAGCCATGAACATCAAACTTCCACTTTCTAGCTAAAAGAAACCCCATTTTCTAAGATAGAAGGAAGAGATCTCTTTTATCTGGTTTGAGGTTTTTGTTTGTTTTGTTCTTTACAACTGAGATATAACATGCATACTGAAAAGTTCACAAATCTTAAGTACAATGAATGTTTACATAGTATGCAGTCATCTTCCACCACCCAGCTGAGGAAACAGATTATGTGCATCACCAGCCGGAGGCCTCATTGGACCCCTTTCTGGTCAACATCTCCTAAAGGTAACCACTGTCCTGGTCTCTATCACTGTAGATTAGTTTTGCTAGTTCTTAAGCTTCATATAATTTAATAATATTGTATACAATCTTTTCTGCCTTTTTCCAGCATCATATAAAATTAGTTTATGCTTTGTTGCATGATTTAGTAGTTTATTCTTTTTCATTGCTGTGTTTTTTTGTTTGTTTGTTTGTTTTGCTACATGCAAATATCACAATTTACCCATTCTCTTGTGGTTATATTGAACACCTGAGCTGCTTCCATTTTTGTGATATCATGAATAAAGCTATTGAGAATACTCTATGATATATAGTTTGTGACATATAGTTTGGTGAGTATATGGATTCATTTCTGTGAGTATATACCCCAAAGCAGAATTGCTGGGTCATAGAGTATTTGTAAGTTTAGCTAGTTGATATCACCAAAGAAATATCAAAAGTGGTAGAACAAATTTACATTCCTACCGGCAATGTATGACAGTTCTACTTGCTCTACATCCTTGCTAGCATTTGATATTGTCAGTCTTTTTATTTTTAACCACTCTGGTGGCTATATAGTGAATTTCATTGTAGCTTGTATTTGTATTTAAATAACCTTTTCAAATAAGCTTCTTGACCATTTGGATATCGCATTTCTGAGGTATCAAAGGCCTTGGTCCATTTTTAATGATTTGTCTTTTTATTTTTAATTCATAGGAACTCTTTATGTATTCCAGATCCAAATCCTTTATCAGATATATTGATTATAAATATTTTCTCTCAGTTTCTTTGTACTCCTTAATGATGTCTTTTTATGAGCAGAAGTTTTTAATTTGAACAGGCCCATATTATTGATATTTTATTTTATGGCTAATGCCTTTACTCCTCCTCCAACTCTGTGGGTAGATGATGACACCACTAAATTGGCCATAGAATCCCATTGTCATTTGTATGATGCTTCTGCAGGCTGGTGTGCAGGTAGGTGCTACCATGTACCTCAGTTCCAGACTATAAAATTAGGGAAACTCTTAAGGGAGGTTTCTATGAGAGATTATCTTGCAGGGTTAAAAAAGATTCGAGAAGAAAGCCTTGTTCTCTGTTCTCTTCAGATTGGAAAGCTGGTGTGGAGTCTGTTATTTGGAGCAGCTGCAATCATTTTATGACCATGAAGGAAGGGCCAAGAAAATCATGAAGTCATTGACACCACGTTCGGACATCACTGGTGTGGAAATAATCCTTTAACAATTCCACCAGGGTTCTTGTTATGTAGGACAATAAGACATCTTTGCTATTTTAGCAATAGCTACTCCAGAGTCTTGTATTTGCAGATTATAGTATTCTTTCTGATCAGGGACTCGGGTACACATATTGATCTTCAACTTATTTTTCTCTTAATATATCATAGGCATCATTGTAAGTTAGATATTCAATTTACTTTTCTCTTTAGGGGTCATACAGAACACTATTCTGGATGTACCATGCTTTGTTTATTGCTCTTCCTATTTTTAAACATTTAGATTGATACTATATTTCTACTATAAACAATGCTGCAATAATTTGTATAGACATCTCTGCCTAAGTACTTAGGCCTATTGATAGAAAACATCCATTCTTAGAAATAGAATTGCTAAGTCAAAGTGTCTGCACATTTAAATTTGGATAGCCATTGCCAAATTGGCTTCCAGAAATGTCATTCCCATTCAGATTTTCACAAATTATATATTGGAGAACCTTTCTTTCCCCACACAGATGGCTGTATAGAAATTTACTAATTTTTTTAATTTGTGCAAATTTTATAGACAACTGAATTGTATTCCATTGTGTAAATATGGATTCAAAATTATTGATAAGTTTGATAATGTTTTCATATCTGTGCTATTCATTTGCATGTATGAACTACCTATTCAAAACCTTTGCCCACTTCCCTATGGGCCCGTTTGTCTTTTGTATGCATCATTTCCTATGGCATAATTGTTTCACTTATTTTAAAGGATGTCTGGCCAAAACTGAATCTGGAGGATGACTCTTCTCTAAATAGGTTTAAAACATCTGGTTGGGCTAATATGAACTGGGTCTTTACCAATGTTAATTAAATACACTATAAATATTTTCTCCTTTTAACTTTGCTATGGAGGATTTTACTATACACAAGTTTTACAACTTTCTGTATAAACAAATCTGTCTGTCATTATGCTTCTCAGCTTAGTAGTAGCTTTTGAAAAGCCTCTTCTCTCACAAGATTTTAATAATATTTTCCTATCTTTTCTCCAGCTATTTTATATGTTTTAATCTTTTATTTAACATTTAACATATACCTATTCTGTGCTTAATCTGTGCCAGGCTGTGAACAGTGATAAATAATACAAAAACTCTCAACTCTCATGAGCTTTTCGCTTACTGGGAAGACAGGCAATAAGCCCTTATGCAGATACATAGCATGTCAGAAAGTGATCAATTCTATGCAATAAATAAAATAGATCAATGGGAAAGATGAGCTTATGTGCAGGCACCTTAGATGGGAAGCACAGGAAATGCCTCTCAGAGGAACTGATATTTGGAGAGACCTGAATTCTGGAAGAGTCTAATTTATAATGACATTATGGGAGACAGACCAAGACAGAGGCAACACATAGTGCTCAGGTCTTGAAGCAAAAGTGAATTACATCTCATGCCTGTAATCCCAACACTTTGGGAGGCCGAGACAGGTGGATCGCCTGAGGTTAAGCATTCTAGAATAGCCTGGCCAACATGGTGAAACCCCAAATTAGCTGGGCATGGTGGTATGTGGCTGTAATCCCAGCTACTTGGGAGGCTGAAGCAGGAGAATTGCTTGAGCCTGGGAGACAGAGGTTACAGTGAGCGGAGATTGTGCCACTGCACTCTAGCCTGGGTGACAGAGCAATAATCTGTCTCAAAAGAAAGAAAAATAAGTGAATTACATATGTCCAAGAGGCAGAAAGAGTCCACAGTGGCAGGACAGCAGAGAATAAAGGGGAGGTCAATGAAGGGACCAGAAAAGCCATCCATCAGCCACTTTAGTTTGCCGTAATGTCATCAGGAAACTTTAAGCAGAGTGCTAATGTGAAGTGAATCATTTAAGGGGAATAAAACACACTGGAGCCTCCTTGAGGAAGGATGGTGGGAGAAGGGAGAGATTCAGAAAACAGAACAAAATTGTCTGGTATTATGCTTAGTACCTGGGTGATGAAATAACCTGTCACCAAACTTTTGAGTTTGCCTATGTAAGAAACCTATACATGTAATCCTAAATCTAAAATGAAAGTTTAAGCATTTAAATATATATGTGTGTTGCACGTTTATAGTAGCACAATTCACAATTGCAAAAATATGGAACCAACTGGTATTAGTCTGTTTTCATACTACTGATGAAGACATACCCGAGACTGGGCAATTTATAAAAGAGTTTTAACTGGACTTACAATTCCACATGGCTGGAGAAGCCTCACCATCATGGCAAAAACAAGGAGGAGTAAGTCCCATGGCAAAAAGCAAGGAGGAGTAGCAGGCTAAGACAGAAGAGGTTGTGCAGGGAAAACTTCCCTTTATAAACACATCAGATCTCATGAGACTTATTCACTATCATGAGAACAGCACAGGAAAGACCTGCCCTCATGATTCAATTTCCTCTCACTGGGTTCCTCCCACAGCACATGGGAATTCAAGATGAGATTTGGGTGGGAACACAATCAAACCATATCATTTCACCCAGCCCCTCCCAAATCTCATGTCCTCACATTTCAAAACTAATCATGCCTTCCCAACAGTCCCTCAAAGTCTTAGCTCATTTCAGCATTAACTCCAAAGTCCACAGCCCAAAGTCTCATCTGAGACAAGGAAAGTCCCTTCCACCTATGAGCCTATAAAATCAAAAGCAGGTTAGTTACTTCCTAGATACAATGGGGATATAGGCATTTGGTAAATACAGCCATTCCAAATGGAAGAAACTGGCTAAAACAAAGGGGCTACAGGCCCCATGCATATCCAAAATCCTGCTGGGTAGTCAAATTTTAAAGCTTCAAAATGATCTCCTTTGACTCCACGTCTCACATCCAGGTCACACTGATCCAAGAGGTGGGTTCCCACAGTCTTGAGCAGCTCTGCCCCTGTGGCTCTGCAGGGTAGATCTTCCCTCCTGGCTGATTTCATTGGATGGTGTTGAATATCTGCAGCTTTCTAGGTGCTCAATGCAAGCTGTCAGTGGATCTACCATTCTGGGTTCTGGAGGACAGTGGCCCTTTTCTCACAGCTCCACTAGGCAATGCCTCAGTAGGGACTCTATGTGGGGACTCTGACCCCGCATTTCCCTTCCGTACTGCCCTAGCAATGGTTCTCCATGAAGGCCCCACCCCTTCAGCAAACTTCTGCCTGAGCACCCAGGTGTTTCCATACATTTTCTGAAATCTAGGTAAAGGTTCCCAAACCTGAATTCTTGACTTTTGTGCACTCACAGGCTCAATACCATGTGGAAGCTGCCAAGGCTTGGGGCTCGCACTCTCTGAAGCCATGGTCTAAGCTCTATGTTGGCCCCTTTCAGCCATAGTTGGAGCAGCTGAGATGCAGGACACCAAGTCACTAGGCTGTAAGCATTAAAGAAAGAGGAAAGAAACCTGAAAGGCCCACTTTTTGATTTAGTTGTTTTTTCTGGCAAATTTGTTTAAGTTCCTTTTAGATTCAGGATATTAAATCTTTGTTAGATGGGTAGCTTGCAAAAATTTTCTCCCATTCTGTAAGTTGCCTGTTCAGGCTGATGATAGTTTCTTTTGCTGTGCAGAAGCTCTTTAGTTTAATTAGATCCCATTTGTCAATTTTGGCTTTGTTGCAATTACCTCTGGTGTTTTAATCATGAAGTCTTTGCCCATGACTATGTCCTGAATGGTTATGGTTTTAGGTTTTAAGTTTAAGTCTTTAATTCATCTTGAGTTAATTTTTGTATAAGGTGTAAGGAAGAGGTCAAGTTTCTGTTTTCTACATGTGGCTAGACAGCTTTCTTAGCACCATTTATTAAATAGTGAATCCTAACCGCATTATTCGTTTTTGTCAGATTTGTTGAAGATCAGATGGTTGCAGATGAGTGGTGTTATTTCTGAGGCCTCTGCTCTGTTCCATTGGTCTAAAAGCTCAATGTTTGGATCCTGACTTTTCCTGCATGAGAAGCATATATATATATATATCCTTTCCCCGCATGAAAAATACACACACACACACACACACACACACACACACACACACACACACAATACATATATAAATATTTTTAATTAATTTTTTTTTGTGTGTGAGATGGAGTCTTACTCTGTGGCCCAGGCTGGAGTGCAGTGGTATGATCTTAGCTCACTGCAACCTCCACCTTCCAGGTTCAAGTAATTTGCCCACCTCAGCCTTCTAAGTAGCATGATTACAGGCATGTGCTACCATGTCTGGCTAATTTTTCTATTTTAATAGAGATGGGGTTTCACCATATTGTGTTCTTGGGTTACAAAATAACAGATCTATGCCATTAACTAGTTCATAATGTGTTACACCAAGCAGTTTTCCATCAGCATTGCAATACCTGTTTGATTTTGTATTTATAATAATATTACTAAAACTTATCTGAAACTCAGTTTTCTGGGATTTGGGTGAAGCTGACTGGTTCAGCTCATGACTTTGTTTCTGAAACTTTTCTACACATTGGGAAGTTCTTCCCTTCCTCTGTCAGTTATTCACTGAGCTTCTCATGCCCTTAAGACTACTAAGTATCTTCAAGATTTCAATTGAATTATCCTTTTCCCAGGAACACCAAGAATTTAGGAATTGATTTGATTGCAGTTAATCATCTTGCCATGACCTGAAGGAGTTGGATTCATTAAAGTATTATTTCTTAAGTGGTATCCTTCATATTAAAGGGTTATATAGGTCTTTTAAAATTATTTCTTATGCAGCTGGGCACGATGGCTCATGCCTCTAATCCCAGCACTTTGGGAGGCCGAGGCAGGCAGAGCACTTGAGGTCAGGAGTTCGAGACCAGCCTGGCGAACATGACTCAGACAAATGTCAGGCAAGGAAATATTTAAGCTGCTTCAAAGTGATTTTGAAAAAAATGATTAATTTTGCATAAGCAACCAGTTTTCACGAAAGTGAGAAGCACAGACCACATTCTAAATAATACTGTTAGTGTCAAGCACCCACAGAGTTTGAAATGAAAAAATAAAAACCTTTTTAGACCTAAGATTCTAACTGGGCACTGGATTGGAGGAAATGGCTCCTTCACTGCACTGCTCCAGATTTCATTTTCTGTCCATGCCCCTGCACCTCGTCCAGTGGCTCAGGGCCCACTCTCTTATCCCTGTACCTTCTATTTAATCAGAATCCTTCTTTCCCATGTGTCATTTCTTTGTCAGTCTTTTAATTCTTTCCTGCTTTCTGTGGGATGGCACTGGGGCATATTTATTACTTCAGGCTAACCTCAAGGAAGAAGATATTTTGCTGCAAAATTGTTTTTTTTTTTACAAAAATAAATTCTATCAGGGGCTGATTATTTTCATATTCTAGCTGAAAGTCCATTTTTTAAAGAGCTTGGAGTGTAAGAAAAAGGCAAATATGTGGAAAGGCATGATAACATGGCACAATCTATTCCTCCTGTCTACCTGACATTCATACCCTTTGACCCACATCTCTCCATTTCCCCTCACCCCCACTCTCAGCCCCTGTGACCACCATTCTGCTCTCTGCTTCTATGAGTTTGGCTTTTTTTGATTCCACATGAGTAAGATCATGTGGTATTTGTCTTTTTGTGTCTGAATTATTTCACTTGCATATTGTCCTCCAGGTTTACCCACGTTGTTGCAAATGACAGAATTTCCTTCTTTGTAAAAGCTGAATAGTATTCTATTTCTTCTTTTCTTTCTTTGTTTTTAGTGGTGTATTTCATTGTGTATATGTCACAGTTTCTTTATCCATTCATCCATTGCATACTTTGGTTAATTGCATGTCTTGGCTATTGCAAATAATGCTGCAATAAACATGGGGATGCAGATATCTTTTTGAAATACTGTGTTTCATAAATATATACAATTATCATTTGCCAGTTAGAAACTTAAAAAATAATTTCTAAAATGGTACAATCCAGTTGGTATAAAGAGTACTTTCTCTGATGTTAAGGTGCTTAGATTCAAACCAAAGCTCTGCCAGGAACTGGTCTGTGACAATGGACCAGATTTTTGGCTTTTTACTTCTTTGAGCCTCAATTTACATAGATATGCAGTAAAAATAACAGTAGTAGTTATAGTAGTTACCTAGTAGGTACTGAAATTGCCTGGCCCCTATTAGGGCATGCAGTGAATATTTGATTAGAGCTATATAATTCCGAAAGAGATAATTTTGGTCAGGACTTTATAAAAAAAAGAAAGATGGCCGGGCGTGGTGGCTCACGCCTGTAATCCCAGCACTTTGGGAGGCCGAGGCAGGTGGATCACGAGGTCAAGAGATCGAGACCATCCTGGTCAACACGGTGAAACCCCATCTCTACTAAAACTACAAAAAATTGGCTGGGTATGGTGGTGCGTGCCTGTAATCCCAGCTACTCAGGAGGCTGAGGCAGGAGAATTACCTGAACCTAGGAGGCGGAGGTTGCGGTGAGCTGAGATCGCGCCATTGTACTCCAGCCTGGGTAACAAGAGTGAAACTCTGTCTCAAAAAAAAAAAAAAAAAAAGAAAGAAAGATAATTTGAGGTCTTTTGAAAAGTCAGGATCCAGACATTGAGATTTTAGGGCAATTCCAAATATTTTTTTTTTCACTCTACATTAAGTAAAGTTATTCTGATCTCAATCATTGAAAGAAAAGATTTTTATTTGTGTTTTAAAATTCTCCAGAAAGCAGGTACAAATACTAGGCTTACCATAATTAGTGTTGATGAGCTATTTTTGCCTAAGAAAGTTACGCAAGCCATTTGCTTCCAGTGGATGACCAACTTGGCATGTCTGGAAAATGACTGGTCAGCTATCTCATTGTCCATTGCACCTCAGGACTGAAAGGTAAGAGAATCCAAGACAACTGTAGAATTTCAAGGCCATTGAATGTTCCAACTGGTAGGCACCTTTATGAAGACCTGGTCCACTGTCTCATTTCAAGTGTGGAAACAGGCTCACAAAACGAACTGAATTATCCTGTACCATGATGATTATTATATCTTTACTGAGGGAACGGAATTCAATGACAGGAATAAAATGAAAGGCACACATTTTAGTATATCAGCACTACATCAATTAACTGAGTTTCAGCACACAGATGAAAAAGGAGGCTTCTCTAATGCCACAGAACAGAATGAAACTGGAAAAGAAATGCTAAATAACATATCTTAAAGTTACACTTTTTGAAATCTCTAGATACGTGTTTATAAATGTCACAGGACAAAAATTACTTCCTGGTTGCTTATCCAAAATTAATCATTTGTTTTAAAAAACCACTTTGAAGCAGCTTAAATGTTTCCCTGCCTGACATTTGCCTGAGTCATCTCCAAATTCTATCCCACTCTCACTTAAGCCCAATATGCACAAACCCTTTCCTCTCTTCTAGTTTTTTCCCTTAAGTATCTCAGTCTACTAGCAGATACTTTATGAATTAGGCAGAGAAAAGATACATTTCATGTGATTCCAAGGAGCTTAGCTTGAATTATCTACCATTCATATCCTGCCATAAGTATTGGTAAGAAAATTAACGTTCATAGATAAATAATGTAAGTAAGGGGCATGCTAGGCAACAATTTCTCTGTTTTCTAAGCTCTATTGCTATATCACCTTTAATACCAGGAAGCTGTGTGCCTGGACTGAGGTGTATTATGCTGAGTACCTGGTGGTTCCATCTTCTGCTTATGTCTTATACTTTAGGGTATCAAAACCTATATATATCCCTGCTGGCCTAACCATTGTTTTTTTCTTAAAGGCTTAAAAATATCTGTATACATATAGTCACTTTCCTGCCAGAACATCCTTTCAGTGTCCTAGCTTCAGAGCTTCTAAACATGCCAATGACCTTCATCCCTCCATTTTTAACCCCCTCTTATGGTATAGCAGTCAGATATCATCTTGGCTGCAAGCACAAAATGAAAGCAAAAGCCAAAAGTCCTGACTTTCTATGGCTTATTATGAGGTATAATTTTATCTTATAATAAGCACTATGGAAGTAGATGGTCTGAGCTAGTGCAACTGTTTATCAATGACATCAAAGATTGAATGTTCTTCAGCCTATATTCCATCATTCCCAGCATGCAGGATGGTCAACTTAACATTGCCAAAATGTCATCTGCTCCTCCAGGTATCACTCCTGGATTTTAGGTAGGAAGAGGGCATGCCATACTAGCTGTATCTATCCCATTAAGTCAGAAAAGTAAAAGCTTTTCTAGAAACCTGAACAGAGTTATGCCTCTTTGTAGCAAAAATGTCACATGTCCCTTCCTAGAAGCAAGGGAAGTTGGGAATATTGCTTCCCTGAACAATATCAAACTTCAGATATCCTATGTTGAACCAATAAAAACTTTACATTATATCCCTTTCAGGTACCTGACCCCTGCTCTGGGGATGAGAATGACTTTATTTTAAATGCTAATCTGCCATGTAACTTCAGACTAACTCTGAGTCTGGGAGTGCCTCCGAAATGTCTAGTTTGATGTATTACTCTTTATGCAAGAACACTTACTGACCCTAAGTTTCCTTCAAAAGAACTCTTGATGCTGTTGCAGAAATCACAAGTGGTGACATGCATAGCCACCTGCATGTTCTTTCCAGAGCACATACACTCTCCCCAAGATATAAGCCCTGGGCCTGAGGGTTGCAGTGTGGATATCTGTCTTGCGGCCACCAAGCCCACACTTCTGTCTGTAAGTTCTAATCAATAATCCAAAAATGGCAAACTGGATTTGTTTGCCTCCTTCTTTAATTTTTCAGCTCCTTCTGCATTTGAGCGCCACTTTGTATAAATGGCCCTTTCACAGAACACCTGTCATTCCTACCTTCCCCCTCAGCAGATTACTATGGCAATAAACATCACTGAGCACCTACGATGTACGAGGTTCTGAGGATAGAACGATCTAGAATGAGATAAACGTGAATATAGAAGCATAGATAACCATTCCCTTCCTCACTTCTCTGATACCTTAGAGAAAGGGGTTCAGGAAATAGATGACAAAAGCTCAAAGTTATGCGATACATTTCCCAAGAATGGCAGAAAAACAAGAGTAACTACAGTTCCTAAAGAATAACATTCTATGCCTCCACATCAGCATTAAGTGCAATATTTTCCCTATAAAATTTGAAACAATTTTGATAATTTTCCATAATTCTAAGTTGTCTAAGGAATAAATCACTGGCCAGGTGCAGTAATTCATATCTGTAATCCCAGCACTTTGGGATGCTAAGGCAGGAGAATTGCTTGAGCCCAGGGATTCAAGATCAGCTTGGGCAACATCGTGAGACTCTCTGTACAAAAAATAAAATAAAAATCATAAATTATTAATTTTATTCTTGCAATTTAAACTTTGTTTTTTAAATATCCAACTACCTGAATTAAGTTGCAGTCGAGTGGCTGGCATGCAATTATATGTTTTGTACATAAAAGCTCTTATCATTTACTTTCGTAGTTTGTTTTTCTTGTTTCAGAGACAACCATTTTATCTTCAGGCCTAAAATATTTCCTGTGGTATTGAAAACAGCGTAGACTCTAAGCATTGTGCCTATAGTGTTCAATAATTAAAGGTACCCTGAACAAGGATATGTAGGAGTGTTAGTTACAAAATGTATAAAATATTCTAAATGAAGGGACCAGAAAGACTTTGTACTCCAGGGGTTGCAAAATTAAGTCAATTCAAGGGACAGGAAGGTAATATACATGAGTCATATCATGAGAAAAGAATCAATTACGGCAAACTAGAGAGCAATACCTATATAACTAACCAAACAACCACCTAAAAATATTTTTCCAATCAATAACAACATGGAAGATTGGGCCTGTAGATTATTGACCTCTGATTCCAAGGCCATGTGATGTGATGTGAGTTGCCTGAGGTTGCTACATTTCACAAAATGTAGTTGCCAGGGCCAGAGATCTAGCCCATGTCTCCTAAGGATTCATTTGCTATGTGCTTCCCTTACTGCCATACTTCTCTTTTGTAGGGAAGGTCTTTTAGGGAAGGTTGTCCCCTTTCCCTAGAAAAGGGGAAGAACTTTGAGGACCTGTTATGTGTTTCAGACCTTTATGGAAGTTACTGCTTTTAATCATCATACATTTGAGATTGTTATTAATAACCTAATCCTTCAGATGAGAGAATTGAGATGTAGCAATGTTAAGTAACTTATCAGTGATTGACCTATCGATGCGTGGGCAACCTAATTAGGTGTATATTTTGCATCCAGGTCTTTCTGGACTTGGAGTTTATGTTTTTTAACTATAGTACACAGTCTTCATGAAATGCACCTCACCTTTAGGAAATGTAAAGTAGTTTAGGTAGCAACTAGTAGGTAATTATTTTAGAAATGGGATCAAATGTGTATCAAGAATGGCTATCAGCATAATAAATCCTGGCAATAATAATGAAAAAGAGAAATGATTCTTTTTTGTAATCCTTTTTAAAAATAATTTCTGTTTTTACTTTACATTAAGAAGATATACATGTAGGTTTGTTACATGGGTATACTGTGTGATGCTGAGGTTTGGGGTATGATTGATCCCATTACCCAGGTGGTGAGTGCAGTATCCAATAGTTAGTTTTTCAACCCCTTTTCTCCTCCTTCCTCCCCCTTTAGTAATCTCCAGTGTCTATTTTTGCCATCTTTATGTCTATGTTTACTATTTAGTTCCCACTTATAGGTGAGAACATGCAGTATTTGGTTCTCTGCTCCTGCATGAATCCGCTTAGGATACTGGTCTGCAGATGCATTCATGTTGCTGCTAAGGATATAATTTCTTTTTTATGGTTGCATAGTATTCCAGTATATATATATATACATACCACATTTTCTTTATCCAATCTTGTGTTAAAAGGCATCTAGGTTGATTTCATTTCTTTTTTTGCTATTGTGAATAGTGCTGAAGAGAGCATATGAGTGCATGTGTCTTTTTTGATAGAATAGTTTATTTTATTTGGGATATATAGCAGTAATGGGATTTCTGGGCCAAATGGTAGTTCTTACTTATTTGAGAAATCTCCAGATTGCTGTCCACAGTGGTTGAACCAATTTACAGTGTCACTAGCAATGTATTAGCATTCCCTTTTCTCTGTAGCCTTGCCAGAAACTGTTGCTTTTTGACTTTTTAATAATTGCCATTCTGACTGATGTGAGATGGTATCTCACTGCGGTTTTAACTTGCATTTCTCTGATGATTGGTGACACTGAGCATTTTTTCATGTTTCTTGGCCACTTGTATATCTTCTTTTGAGGAGTGCCTGTTCATGTATTTTGCCCACTTGTTAATAGTTTGTTTGTTGAATTGTTTAAGTTTTTTATGGATTCTGAATATTAGATCTTTGTCACATGCATAGTTTGCAAATATTTTCTCCCATTTTGTAGATTACCTACTCTATTGACGGTTTCCTTTGCTGCTCAGAAATTCTTAGTTTAATTAGGTCCAACTTGTCAAGTATTATTTTTGTTGCGATTGCTTTTAAGGACTTAGTCATAAATTCTTTCCCAAGGCCTATATCCAGAATGTTTCCTAGGTTGTTTCCTAGGATTCTTATAATTTGAAGTCTTACATTTAAATCTTTAATCCATCTTGAGTTAATTTTGTTTGTGGGGAAAGGTATGAGTTTCATTCTTCTGCATATTGTTAGCCAGCTAACCCAACACCTCTTATTGAATATGGAGTCCTTTCCTCATTGCTTATTTTTGCCAACTTTACCAAAGATCAGTTGGCTGACATTGTGCAGTAGATGGCTGGTGTTGTGTGGATTTATTTCTGAATTCTCTATTTTGTTCCATTGGTCCATGTGTCTGCTTTTGTACCAGTACCATACTGTTTTGGTTACCATAGCCTTAGAGTGTAGTTTGAAGTTGGGTTACATGATACCTCCAGCTTTACTCTTTTTGCTTAGTATTGCTTTGGCTATTTGGGCTCTTTTTTTTGGTTCTATATTAAGTTTAAAACTGTTTTCCTTAATTCTGTGATATATAATGCTGGTACTTAGATAGGAATAGTGTTGAATCTTTAGATTATTTTGGGCAGTATGGATGTTTTAAAGATATTGATTCTTCTAATCCATGAGCATGGAATGTTTTTGCATCTGTTTGTGTCATCTTTGATTTATTTCTACAGTGTTTTATAGTTCTCCATGTGGAGATCTTTCCCTTTATTGGATAGATGTATACCTAGGTATTTTAATTTTTTAATGGCTATTGTAAATGGGACTGTGTTCTTAATTTGGCTCTCAGCTTGAATTTTATTATTGTATAGAAATGTTACTGATTTTTGTGCATTAATTTTGTATCCTAAAACTTTACTGAAGTTGTTTATCAGTTCCAGGAGACTTTTAGGTATAGAATCATATAATCAGTAAAGATAGTCTGACTTTTTCTTTTCCTATTTGGATGCCTTTTATTTCTTTCTCTTCTCTGATTGTTCTGACTAGGATTTCTGAGAAAGCATTCTTGATATTGTTGCTGCTACTGCTGCTGTTCTTTTACATGTTCAATTCTCATTTTTCTAGACCTGTAAAGCTGCATTCTACACAGGTGATCCCTCCTTCCTGTCATGCTCTTGAAATATTACATTTGCTTTCTGGACAGCAATCTTTCTTTGTTGTTCTCCTACTTCTCTGGTCACCCTTTCTCAGTCTCCTTTTTTATATCTATCTTATTCAAAACAGTAGAGTAAGCCATGGTGGAGTCCTTGTTCTTCTTCTTTTTGCCATGTATATTCAACCCCTAATTAAATGCTATCTATACAATGATAATTTTCACATTTCTATTTCTAGTCCTGACCTCTTTCCTGAAGTCTGGCTGGTAGAGCTCCACAATCTCTTATCTGAAAATGTACTATGCAGATGTACTTAGAAATGCAATTTTTAAAGATTTTATAAATTTACATCACAGAACACCCCCATCTAGGTCTGGGGTAGCATCCAATATTCAAGTACATGGATAATTCTGCAACAAGCACACCAAGTTAGATGAACAATACTGATAAATTATCTCATATCAATTCAAGTGAAGTTTACTATCAAATGAGAAATAAAATCCAGTTCTAAACTTTTTCTTTCCATCCCTATCCTGCTTTATTTTCTTCCATAGCACTTATGAACTCTTGACATGTATTGTCCTTTTCATTTGCTTAAGGTCTGGCTTCCTCGATCCCAACCTAAGCTTCATCACAGCAGGGCCTTTGTGTTGGTTCCTAGCTCTCTTACCAATATGCACAGAAGTACCTAGCACATAGTTGGTGCTCAGTAATTATTTTGTGAAGAAATGAATGAATCCCCAAATGTAGAAGGAGATGACCAAGTGAAACATCCTTTTTTGCCTGCTTCTGCTGGAGTGTGACTGAATGTTAGATTCCAACAGGTTCAATGCCACAATTCACAAAAACTGCCCTTCTTGTCACCTTCACTGCTTTAAGTAACTTTGAGTAACTGTTGGCCAGAACTCCAAGGACCTTTGAATACTAATGATATTCCTAGGTTCATTTTTAAAATGAATAACTTGAAGCCCAGAGAGGCTACAGAACTAGTTCCTGGTTACCAGAAAGCAATCTCTAGCAGAATTAAGACCAGAACTCTGGCTCAAGAGATCTTTCATCTCATTTATTTCAGACTTCCACAGATACACAAAGTATTCATGGAATGTTGAGTGGCTCTGAAATTTTAATAACCTGGCTTATTGAATTATTATAAGAAAACTGTAACCTTTTTGTCACTAAGCAGTGAATTTTGTTTTCACAAGAAATACAGAACTTAATTCTTTTAGTCCACAAAACATCCCTTGCCTTTCTTCCTAGGGTAGGGCATTTCAATATGTAAAAGGCTCAAAAGTAAATGTACATTGAAAAGAACTGGATAGTACTGTTGTATTTCAACTTAATGCATTTGTCTTCAAATGTCATTCCCAAATTATGTTAATTAGTATATATCTATTTATAATGTATAATTAAATATATATTTTTATAAATATTCAAGTGCTATACACATCAGACAATGTACCCAATACTACATATATAATATTTCAGGATGCAGAATTTTCTTGTTCTCTCACTTACCAACTATATGAGCTTTTATTTTATTTTATTTATTTTTGAGACAGAGTCTCACTCTGTCACCCAGGCTTGAGTGCAGTGGTATGATCTCAGCTTACTGCAACCTCTGCCTCTCAGGTTCAAGCAATTCTTTTAAAAGTCACTTAATTACTGTGTCTCACTTTTGTTATAGGAGAAATAGTAATATTAACAATAACTATGGTAGTATTTATCCTACTTATCTTACTGTTTGTTGCATGTTTGAAATATAGTAATAATCTTCACTTGGTACTGTGAGGTGTAGTTTTCTAAATCTAATATTAACTACTAAGCGCAAATATTGTATACCAATTAAGATCATGGACTATGGATCCAGACTGTCCAGTTGGAAATTCTGGCTCTACAATTACTAGCTGTGTGACCTGAAGCAAGTTGCTTAATGTCTCTGGAGTTTATTTTCTTCATCTGTAAAACAGGGATTATAATAATAGCTACCTCTTAAGGCTGTTTGAAGTTTAAATGCATTGATGTATGTAACATGCTTAGAACAATGCTTGATATCTAGTAAATGCTCAGCATTAGTATGACCATAATGCAATTAAGAAACCATTATTATATTTAGCAGACATACGCAACCATATATACATGCATATTAATAAGTATAGAGCTACTGTATTAATGAAAGTATTACATTTATGTGGTTATACATAGAAGTAGAAAGAGGCATAGCTATGCAGCCAGTGAACCCAGTAGCTCTGTTATTTTTATTGCCTCTTAATGGAGACCACAGAAGTACATGGGAAATATGAGAGTGTAGTCCCAGCAATCTACTATAGTTAAGTTCATATTGCAAATCCCTTAAGTATATCACTAACTTTCCATATTGTTAGAATTTAGTCCTTGCAAATGCAGCCACTGCTTGGACAGGATGTAGCAGCTGCCCAACAGGTGTTGAGAAATATGAGAATTGAGGGAGAAACCATATTCCCTGTAGGGAGCAGACTCTCTTTTAATGCTTTATTAAGGGGGGAAAAAAGTAAAGTAACATAAAGGAAGCTGCATTGTGCCTAAAAATGAAAGTTATACTTAGAAATGGAGGTAAAACAAAAGATATGCCCTCTCCTGTGAGCTGAACTTTTCCAAGTCACCTTAGACTAACAGGAAATTCGCTTTGTTCTTAACATTGCCTTGGCTAGAAAGTTTACTATCTCTCTTGACTTTAATGCAAACCATCATGACAGGAAGCTCTGCATTTGCTGTAAGTCCCTCCTGCTGTGAGTTAATGCAATGTTTGTGTTTCCTTATTTCAGACACACAGTGGAGGTAGGAGAATCCTTCTCATGATCAAAAAGCATTTTTTCCTTTCCTTGGAGAAAGATTATTTGATGTTTCATCCAATTCACTTGGACACTTTTCTTTGGTTATTGTGTTTTAAGATTGCTCTGTAGAAGTTTAGTCATTTAAACTCTCAGAGCATTGTTCATAAAAAAATATTTGATGACTGACCACATCATTTATGGAATCCATAACATTTTAGATTATGTGTGCCCAGCATTGAGCCAGATACTACTGAAAGTATAAAAGAAATATATGGCTTTCAAGGAATCTAAAACTTTAATGGAGATTTATAAACAAAGAAACATTTAAGAGCAAAACAAGAGAGTATACAGTGGATGGCTTGACTAATTGCCTGTTTTCCTTTCCAAAAATCAAACTATAAGTCTTGTTCTACGTTACACCCTAGGGACTATCCAGTGCAGTACCTATATCATAGCAGGCACTCAAAGACTTGTTGAATAAATGAATGGATATAGAAATGGTGATGTAATAAATATTAATAGCTATAAAAATCATTAAATTTTGAGGTAAAATAACTCCTCCAGAAATCAAGCCTAAACAAGTAATATAAAATAAAGGAAAAAATTGCAGAGATAGTTCTAGATGCTCACCAAGACCATTTTCTCTTCTCCCCAGGTACACAGCAAGACTGCCTCTCCTAGCATCCCTTGCAGCTAAGCGAAGTCATCTGACTGCATTCTGGCCAATGACGTGTGTGCATAAATCTTTTACATCCCTTCCAAGCAGACTCCTAAAACCTCCTTTGAAATTCCTCATGCTTTGTTTCTTCCTTTGTCTGTCTGCTGAATTTTGAGGACCATCTGAAGCCTTTAAAGTCCTGGAAGATGACAGAGCCACCAGATAAAAGAAGCCTGATCCCTAACTAATGTGTGGAGCTGAGTGGAGGAGAGCAAAAATGATGACCGTGGGCTGTGATGTGAGTGACAAATAGAAAAAGACATGTATTTCTTTTAATTCATTGAAATGTTAGTCTATGCTAACCTGTATGATTGAATAAGCAAAATATATAGATAGCAGCATTATTTATAATACAGGTTGAATATTCCTTATCCAAAATTCTTGGGAGTAGGAGGGCTTTGCATATTGGTTCTTTTCAGATTTTGGAAAATTGGCATATACATAATGAGATAGCTTGGGAATAATACCCATGTTTAAATATGAAATTCATTTATATTTCATATAAACCTTACACACATAACCC
The DNA here is from genome assembly GCF_001604975.1 of Cebus imitator. Classification (NCBI taxonomy): domain Eukaryota; kingdom Metazoa; phylum Chordata; class Mammalia; order Primates; family Cebidae; genus Cebus; species Cebus imitator. The sequence goes on along the minus strand of NW_016107430.1, from coordinate 3,147,837 downwards.
AAAGGTAATTTTTTATACTACTGAAAGTATAAAAGACACATATGGCTTTCAAGGAATATAAATAATTAATTTAGTGTACAGAACAAATTTTGACTGTGTTTTGACTGCAACCCATGAGGTCAGGTGTAGAGCTTTACACTTGCGACATCATGTCAGCACTAAAAATGTTTCAGACTTTGAAGCATTGCAAATTCTGGATTTTTGAATTACGGATGCTCACTCTGCAATAAAAAAGCATAAACTACCATTTTGACATAAAGACAAACCACCAAAGAGAATTTTAGTAAGAAGTATGAATTATTCATAATCTAATCAATTCATGAAAAGTGATGGTCATGAACATTATGTTGTAATATCAAAAAGTGCTAACATTTTGATGTAAAAATCAGACTGTTGTAGATACATCTTATATAATTATTTCTTATTCATAAGCTAAAATGCTTATAAAATTAAAACACAGGAAGAAAATATAACACAACGTCAACTATAGTTGTGTTAGAGCCTATCGGTGATTGATTCTTCTTAAATTTTTCATTTTTAGCTCTATGGCATCATTGCATTATAATTTAGAAATGGAATTTTTTTAAAAAAAGTTATTTGGGGCCATGCACAGTGGTTCATGCCTATAATCCCAACACTTTGGGAGGCTGAGGTGGGAGGATCGACTGAGGCCAGAAGTTTGAGACCAGCCTGGGCAACAAAGTGAGACCCCATCTCTACAATTTTTTTTTTTAATTAGCCAGCATGGTAGTACATTCCTACAGTCTTAGCTGTTTGGGAGGTTGAGGCAGCAGTATCACTTGAGCTCAGGAGTTCAAGGCTACAGTGAGCTATGATCTTAGCACTACACTCCAGCCTGGCGACAGACATTCTGTTTCTAAAAAAATAAAATAGGTTATCTTAAAAGTGAAGTTAGTTCTCAAATGGTACCTGTACAAACCATGAGTCCTTTTCCTCCTGTGAAATGGAGGGACCCACACAGCCAGAGAAAACTTCACAGGAAGGGTGTAACTAGCATGGGCTTTAGAAGAATGAAGAGGACTGACATAGCAGAGAAAAGCAAATCATGTTCCAGGTAAATACAGGAGGATTACAAGGGGGAAATGAAGAGTTTGGGGGAGGTAAAGAGATTCTGAATCTGCTCCAAAATTTCAAAATATAGAACTCAGTAACCTTTTGGGGGCATTCTGAGAGTTCTCTTCTTGCCACCACATTCCAATGTTCCATTATTTTTACAAAACTGCAATTCTGTCCACCCATAAGTCTGGTGCTTGGGCCTGCTCTTTTGGAAGTGGAGACCTGCTTGCAGGGTTGCATTCGTATGTTAATTGAATTCCCCTTGTCAGGTCTGAGTGATGTCAGGACCAGCAAAAATGCTATTCTCTGACTAACTTGAGATCTTGGCCTTGATCAACTCAGCAGTCTAACTGACTGATTAACTAATACATAAACTAAGTACCGCATAGACTGGCTGAACAGAATTTTTTGATCCAGACTGATTTCTCTAGCTCATTTTCCTTATGCACTCACTAAACCTTGAACTGGAAGCAAACATGTGACAGACTTAGAGTCTGTCTTCACAAATCTAGCAGATTTGGGAGAATGGGATGAGGATGGAAAGCTAAAGAAACACAGTTTATTGAGCATTCGCTCTATGCCATAGATAAGACTGAGGACTTTGAACAACTCTTGTAATATCCTTTTGAAATAGGATTTCAAATAATAATATCCTTTTGAAATCATCTCTGTCCTGCAAATCAGAAAACAGGCTCAGAGAAGCTAAGCGATTTTTTGAAGGTCACACAGCAAGAGGCAAGCTGCCAAGATTAAATTGAAATCAAAGTCTGTCTAAATTTGTTTTCTAAGAAGTTTTGACAGAAGCCAAATATCCTCATAATACTAAAGAAAAGAGGGAGAGATAAATTATTCTGGGAGTTCAAAAGAGATTCCAAAGGTAGGCCTGGTAGAAGGATGTGAAACAAAGGGATGGCAGTTTTTGTTGCTGTTATAAATAGATGGATATTTGGGGCAGAGTCTTAGTTTCAAAGCAAAGCCCTTGCTTTGTGAATTACTTGGGCAGGGCTTAGGGGCAGCTGCCCAGCATTAGTTGGAAATGCTCAGGCCAGGCTTGAGTGTCCCTCAAGTCTCCTTTCTCTATTTGTGAAGGCCGGGTATGCCTTTGAAACTCAGCCTTCTAAAATCCTGTCTCTGCAGGCTTGGAAACAGGCTTGTCAGAGGCAAACAATCAAGACATGTTTGGTCACCTCTTCACAAGCAAGCATTTTAAAAGGTACGTCTAATCCATTCAGACTGCTCATAAATGACAAGAGCCTGCACATTACCATAGTTACCGAATCAGCACTCCGAGCCTCCATCCATTTCCTTGCCTGTTACAGAACACCGAACGAGAGGATGCAGCTGAGCAGGTGAGGTGAAAACCTCTTTCTGCTCCACTCACAACGCTGCCCCAGCCCCCGATTGTATTAGAATCTTTAAAGCCGCCAATTTGCAGAGATAAAAGTAAATCTATGAATTAGCTAGGACAATGGGACTGATGTCTAACAGAGGGCACAGCCATACGAATCAACCTGTAGAAGGGTCAGGAGGCCTGAGGACCCACACATGTTTAGCTATTCATATGATCTTTCTGAAACACAGGTCTAATAGTGGGCCTTCACTGCACCTAAATATATATCGATTCCAATCTTCACTACCAGATTAAGTCCAAACTCCCAAGTCTGACATAAAGCCCTCAGCAATCAGTCCACAATCCACCCTTTCAATCTCATCACTCCTTCCACCGTAAGGCTTCAAGTGTCCTCTCCCAGGAAGTCTCCCTGGCTGTATCCAATCTACTTTCTCGCACCCACTCACAACATATTTAGTTTTACTGTGGCTATCTTCTTGCTTGTCTATCTCCTCCACCTGTGAGCAACCAAAAGCAAACCGGCTTCATTGTACTTATGTTTCTTATCTTTTACGGTGATTGGCACCCGACATGGTATGTAGTAGGCACATAATAAAATCTGAGTAAATTATGACGGTGCCTTTCCCCCGTATTCATTTCAGCAGCTCCAAATACCCTGGACCATTTCTAGAGTATGCTCTACATCCCATGTCCTCAGTGCCATTCCTGATTCTCTTGCCTTCACCTGCAATACCTTCAACCCACACCTCTGTACTCCCCACTACTCTCTGTTTGAAGAAAATGGAACCATCTTTTACTTCACCTGAAATGCTGCTTGACATCTGAAGCCTTCCGTAACTCTCCAAGGCAGACCTCAAGATGTCCAAGGCAGAACGTGTTGTTCTCAATCTAGGATTCCAGTTTTTATTCTTGGGCTCTGGTTGGCTGAATGTGTCTGTCTCATCCATAGACTTCAAGTTCCTCCCGGGCTAAAACCAGGCCTTACCCATATTTCTATTTTACATCTGCCATCTAAACAGATGCTTGATACTGTATGTGGAATTAAATAATAAAATGACCAGCAGTCACTAAAAATGATCTTCAAATCAATTTGTCTCCCTGCAGAAATACTGACTGAGCCTTCTCTCCTAGCCCCTCACCTGGCAATGAAACCTTGCTTTGACAGTGCACTTCGCTTCTCACACCTGAGCTTCAGGCTGCAATCAGTGGCTCCGAGAGGATGGGAAACGTGGTGAATGATGCTTTCTCCACTCGGGATAGAGCCGGGATTGGTTTTAAAGTGGTTGCCATTTGGAGCAGCAGCCTAAGATCAATCACTACCCTTGTTCTTGCCAAGCTGTGAGCAGAGTTTTTGTTTCCTAACTGCCTGTCAGGAAAACATGTTTCTCTCTCTACACTTGCCTTTGGGCTAAGATGATTGAAAAGGAGGTGGGGAGGAAAAGAAAAAGAAAACGTAGAAAAACTTAACAAAAAGGTAGGGGAAAATACAGTCCCCAAAACCTTCAGTTTGATGGAATAAACCAAAACAGGAGTTTTAGGCTCAATCAGGCTTATTTTTTGCCACTAGGCTACCTTGTAATCTTGGAAAAATTACTTAATCTCCCTAAACCCCCATTTCTTTATTTACAAGGGTTGGATTGAGGATTAAATGAGATGATGCATGTTTCAAGTAGAAAGCACCAAACAGTATCTAAGAAGGTGCTTGGTAAGTACATATTTTGTCATTGCCAAGTTGCCAGGAGGAATTACACCATCATATCATGTTATATTTATGACTTAAGTCAGCTTCCCTGGAGCAGACTCTGAGAAGAGATTTGTGTACAAGTAAATAAATTATAAAGTGCTCCTCAGAGGAGCCTGTGAGGTACTGGAGAAGCAGGACCTGGAAGGAGAGGAAGCCAAACTAGCACAGGATTTTAGGCAAAGTCTCAGGTTCGGTCTTCACAGGGACACTGGAATGTCAATTACATCTCAGAGGATGTCCCAACTCTGGGCAAAGGGGCTGGGCTTTCATATACTTTCATCCTTAGTCATTGGCTAAGCCCTAAAGGGACACACACTTCCAGGGACTCTGATTCTGTGTCTGTGTCCAGGGTGCTTTGAATGAGGCGCTTATTAAGAACAGCTTTATTGAGGTATAATTGATATATCTAAAAAACTTCACATATTTAATATATACAATTTTTTGAGTTTGGACATATGCAAACACCTGTAATACATCACCATAATCAAAGTAATTTATGACAAATGCACCTGACAGCAATAACTTAAGCATGCCTTGAGAATGACTGTATCACAGATGCACCTGAATATAGTTTCGAGTTGTGAGCTAAGGAATCCAGGAGCGGTCAACCCGGAGAGTCATTCCTTATCTATGAGGAACAACTGAGCCCCCGACCTATCCCATGGAATGCAGGCCATATGGAGGATCAAGGCCCTTTATTTTGGGTTAAGTGAAGGTTGCCGGGTGGAGGTTGTTAGCAGAAGGGTGTTAAGTTAAAATGCTCTGTAAACTACATGCCTTCTGCTGCCTACCCCGCCACTACTGGACTATGCAGTTATCTTGTCCAGTCTGTCACCCCTGAACACTTTCCCCTGTATATAAGCCCCCAGAAAAAAAACCCATGTCTTGTTTGCAGTCTCTGGGTCTCTTCTTTGGCCTCTTCAACCTGGTACCATCCCTACTGGAGTTGACAAGCTTTCAGCAAAACAGTAATAAATATTCACATCACCTGCAATAGTTTCCTTCTGCCCCACTGTGTTGTTTGGGAATTGAGAGGTATTTTTGTGGTAAGAACATTTAACACAAGAGCTACCCTCCTAAATTTTTAAGTACACAATACTGTGTTAACTATAGGCACTAGTTGCATAGAAGACCTCTTGAGCTTATTCATCATGTGTAACTGATATGAATAATATATACTCATTGAATAACTCCTCATTTCCCTTTCCTGTTTCCTAGCAACCACCATTCTCTTTACTGCTTCTGTAAGTTTGACTATTTTAGATACCTTATATAAGTGGAGTCGGACATTTGTCCTTCTTTGACTTATTTCACTTGGCATAACGTCTTCCAGGTCCATCCATGCTATTGCAAATGGCAGGATATCCTTTTTAAGGCCAAATAATATTCTATTGGATGTATATACCCAATGGACATTTGGATTGTTCCCTTATCTTATATATTGGGAATAATGCTGCAATGAACATGGGAGTGTAGATCTCTTTGAGATTCCGATTGCGGTTTCTATGGATGTATACCCATAAGAGGGATTGCTGGTCATATGGTTGTTCCATTCTTAATGTTTGTGAAACCTCCCTCCTGTTTTCCACAGCAGCTGCACCATTTTTCATTCCCACCAATAGGGTACAAACATTTCCATTTCTCTGCAGTCTCACCAACATTTGCTTTCTTTTTAAAAATGTTTTGATAATAGCTATTCTAACAAATGTGAGGCAATATCTCACTGATTTTTGATTTGCATTTCCCTGATGATTAGTGATGTTGATGGAGCACTTTTCTTATAGCTGTTAGCCATTTGCATGCCTTCTTTGGAGAATTGTCTATTCAGGTTCTTTGCCCGCTTCTTATCCAGATAATCGTTTTTGTTGTTGGTGTTTTTGTTTTTGTTTTTTTGCCTTTAAGTTATAGGAGTTCCTCATATGTTTTAGATATTAACCCCTTATCAGATATATGTTTTGCAAACATTTTCTGCAAGTCCATAGGCTGCCTTTTTATGTTGTTGACTGTTTCCTTTGCTGTGTAAAAATTTTTTAGTTTGTTGTAGTCCCATTTGTCTGTTTTTGTTAACTGTGTTTTTGGTGGCATATCCGAGAAATTATTGCCAAGACAAATGTCATGAAGCTTTCCTTGATGTTTTCTTCTAGTAGCTTTATAGTTTTAGATCTTACATTTAAGTTTTTAATCTATTTTAGTTCATTTTTGTGTATGGTGCAAGATAGGGGTCTAATCCCATTCTTTTGCATGTGGATAGGCATTTCTTTCAACACCTTTTATTAACAAGACTATTCTTTCCTCATTGTGTATCCTTGGTACCCTAAGCACTTTTTCCTACATTATCCAGTTGATCCCCACTACAACTCTGTGTTAGATAATATGAGTTTTATTAAGCCCATGTGGCAGATAAATAGATCGAGTTTCAGAAAAGTAACATGATTTTCTCAGTCAACCAGTCATGCAGAGATGGAACACTGGCACCATTTTCCTGACTCTTTGGTCCTTTAGGGAAAATCCTGAGCATTCCAGGGATCTCACACTTGTTGGTAGTATCTCCACCATGATTTCATGAATGCTGCGAAAACACCATTTGAGGTACAGATGGTTGTGCATTTGGTTTATAAAGAGATCTTTGTTATTTATAAGAATATAGCCTGTAATCCCAACACTTTGAGAGGCCAAGGCAGGCAGAACACTTGAACCCAAGAGTTTGAGACTAGCCTAGGCAACATGGTGAAACCCTGTCTCTACAATAAGAAAAAAATACAAAAATTAGCTGGGCATAGTGGCACATGCCTGCAGTCCCGGCTACTCAGGAGGCAGAAGTGAGAGGATTACCTGAGTCTGGGAAGTCAAGGCTGCAGTGAGCCATGACTGTCATTTCACTCCAGCCTGGGTGACAGTTTGTCTTTAAAAAATGCATATGTACACTTCTGCTCATGTATGTATTAGTGTGTATGTGTCTATGTATTAGTCTGTTCTCACACTGCTAATAAAGATATACCCAAGACTAAATAATTTATAAAGAAAAAGAGGTTTGATGGACTCACAGTTCCAAGTGGCCAGGGAAGCCTTAGAGTCATGGAGGAAGGCAAAGGAGAAGCAAAGGCACATCTTACATGGCAGCAAGCAAGAGCGTGTGTGCAGGAGAACTGCTCCTGATAAAATCATCAGATCTTGTAAGACTTATTCACTACCATGAGAACAGCACAGGAAAAACCCACCCTCATGATTCAATTACCTCCCACTGGGTCCCTCCCATGACATGTGGGGATTATGGGAGCTACAATTCAAGATGAAATTCGGGTGGGGACACACCCAAACCATATCAGTCTACATGTGTGTGTGTTTGAGAAGTCACAACCACCAAAGAAGAAAGAACAAAAGGATATTAATTTACAATGTTAACCATAGGTTGAGAGGTTATAAAGTGACCCAAAGAGGATGGCCTGTGGAACTTCTAGGGAAGGACCATCTGTCATGTAAAGTGCTAAGAGTACAGAGAAAACAGGAGAGTGTCTCCAGGAAGCAGTGGACACCCAGTCCTTTAAGCTTCGGAGGTTTTCTGCATCATGACTTAACCCACACTGAGTAAGGATGAGCTTCCAGGGCACCACCTCAAGAGGGAACAGCTTTGAGATGGGCTTGTGAGGAGGGCCCCTGCTGTCTGCTCTTTGCCCATGATCTCAGAGCTGCTGGACCTTTTGCTACACGTATGGAGAGGGAGATTGGTGAGGCAGGGTGACTATTTTTTTAATTCCAAGTAAGTCAGTGGAGAAAAAGTCAGCACAGAGTCATAGTTGAATGTCTTCATTCTTCTTTTTTCACATCCCATTCCTGCCTGCCTAGGTAGCTATTGGAAGGAGGAACAAAAGCACATTACTCCCAAGAAATCATAAAGCTCCTGCATTGTCCTTTATTAGTTCCTTACTAGTTTCTACTGAGAAGGGAAGTTACGTGACCTCACTTAGGGCTTAGAAAGCCAATTCCAATTCAGGAGATATTCCTATATTAATCAAATAGTTCCAGCACACTTTTAACTTCCTTAAAGTGCTTTTACATCTGTGATTTAATTTTATTTGTAGACAACTCTGCAAGACTGGCCTTGAACAAAAGAAGAACCAGTAACAGTCAGTAGTGAGAATGAAAATATGAAAATGAGCCCAAGCAAGCAAGACACTGAATTCTAGACCAGGCTTCGCAATCCAGCTGCACATCAGCACCAGCTGAGGAGGTTTCCAAAGTCCCCACACACAAGCTGCAGTGAAACCACTTAAATGAGGATAAAGTAGGTAAAAACCAGATGTCAAAAATTGTTAAAACCCTCAGATGATTCCAATGTGAAGACAGGTTTGAGAGTCTCTGTGCTAAAAGGAGATAAATAGTCAAGGCATCCACATATGACACTTTGTAAGAACCAGGTGATTAACCCTATCAAGGAAGGGAGATATTGAGTTAGTAATTCACCAAATCTTTAGTAAGCACTTCCTAAGAACAAGGCACTGTGTTCCATGCTCAGGGGACCCAAAATGAAACTCTCTAGGATTTATGTTTTTTGTTCCCACAGTCTTGGGGGAAAGAGTGGTAGATAAAAAAAAAATAACTGAGAATAACTGTGATCCTTTGTGAAATGGGAGATGTTGGGCAGGGGGTACAGACTTACAGTTATAAAATGAAAAAGTTCTGGAGACCTACTGTACAGCATAGTGACTGTAATTAATAATAATTACTTTAGTTCATTCTCACACTGCTATAAAGAACTGCATGAAATTGGGTAATTTATAAAGGAAAGGGGCTTAATTGACTCACAGTTCAACATGACTGAGGAGGCCTCAGGAATCTTACAATCATGGCAAATGGCAAAAGGGAAGCAAGGCACCTTTGTCACAAGGTGGTAGGAAGGAAAAATGAATGCAAGAGGAACAACCAAACACTTGCAAAACCATTAGACCTCGTGAGAACTCCCTATTATGAGAAGAGCATCGGGGAATCTCCAGATTTTGGGCACCAACAAGCATGGGAGGGAGGTCAAGGGGGTGATGAGGACAGCCTAGGCTGGCCTGCAGGTGTCCTGTGGCATGAATATCCTGGGCGCCATGAACAGCAGCAGGAGGCAGACAGGCTTCTAAATAGAAGGGGGTAGGTCCCCAGTGAAGCCACACCTTCAAGCTGGGTTGGCCCTGAAGCCTGGGGGCCAGACTGCTGGTCCCACACACCAGAGAGGGAACTTGCAGTGCTTTACCATGGCCCCGCTCAAGGCCACCCAGAGACCAACCAGCATGCACTTCTTCCCCTCTGAGACCCATAGAAACACCAGGTTCAGTCAGACTGGAGGAGAAGATGAGAGATGATGGGAGATATGACAAGGTGGCCTGCCTACAGAGAGGAGCCACCCACTCTAGGGTCTCCTCTCTGCTGAGAGTTGCAGAGACGATGGAATGATCTGCCTGTAGGGAAGAGTGTCTTATTCCAGGGTCTCCTCTCTGCTAGAAGCTGAACACTTGTCAGGACATCTGGCTGTGGAAAGGAGCTACCCACTGTGGGTCTCCTCTGAGCTGTTCTATTGCTCAATAAGCCTCTTATTTTTATCTTGCTCACCCTCCAATTTTCTGCATACCTCATTCTTCCTGGGTCGCAGGACAAGAATTTCAGACCTGCTGAATGCTAAGGCTAAAAGAGCTGTAACACAAACAAGACTGAAACATGCCCATTGCTCGCCATATTGTGGGTGAAGAGAAGAAAAGAAAAGCTGCAGCTCTTCAGGGAGTCCAGACCTGGGAGCTCCCCAAGCCAGGGCTTTAACTCCCTCTTTGGGGCACTACAGCTTCTGGCATCTCCAACCTTCCAGTTGATACTGCATTCCCCAGTGCTTGCAGTGCTCTTGGTCCAGCCACAGCCTTGTAGAGAGCTGGCACCATGCCAGCACCTGGAGCTGCCTACCCTGTGGCAGCAACCAGGATGTCTGACTGCACAGTGGCTGGACCCCATGCTCACTCACACACCACTTGCTCCATACCTGACTTGCAGTCTTCCTTGGAGACGTGGCATCTAGGCCAGTAACATGAGCTGAGCACAGCCTTTTAGGGCAATTGGGCAGAATGAACCTAGTGGGCCTGAGCAAAACTCAGGCAAAGGTGCTACTGTCCACAGAAGTTTCCAGCCAGAAAAGATTCCATACCAAAACTAAGAAAGACACTCAAGACCTGAAGTCAACACTTGACCAAGTGGACCTAACAGACACCTACAGAACTCTCCACTCCAAAACAACAGAATGTGCATTCTCATCTGCACGTGGCACAAACTGTACTCTAAAACTGAACACACTCTTGGCCACAAAATGCTTCTTAGCAAAATTTATTTTTTTTTAACAAAAGAGATTATACCAACCACATTATCAGGCCACAGTGCAATACAAATAGATCTCAGTACTAAGAAGATCACTCAAAATCTTACAATTACATGGAAATTAAGCGACCTGCTCCTGAATGACTTCCTGGTAAACAATGAAATTAAGGCAAATATCAAGAAACCCTTTGAAATTAATGTAAACAAACATACAACATACCAGAATATCTGGGACACAGCTGAAGCAGTGTTAGTAGGAAAGTTTCTAGCATTAAACACCCACATCAAAAAGTTTTAAATATCTCAAATTAACAACCTAACATCACACCTGGAAGAACTAAAAAAACAAGAGCAAACCAACCCCACAGCTAGCAAAAGACAAGAAATAATCAAAATCAGAGCTGGACTGAATAAAATTGAGAAGCAAAAAAACATACAAAAGATCAACAAAATTGGAAGATTTTTATTTGAAAGAATAAATAATAAGTTTGAGAGTCTGCTAGGTAGACTAATAAAGAAGAGGGAAGATCCAAATACACAATCAGATATGACAAAAGGGACATTACCACTGACCCCAGAAAAATTCTAAAAAACCCTCAGAGACTATTATGAACCCCTCTATGCACACAAACCAGAAAACCTATAAGAAATGGACAAATTCCTGGAAACATAGAACATTCCCAAGATTGACGCAGGAAGAAAATGTAGCCCTGAGCATATCAATAATAAATTCTGAAATTGAGTCGGTAATAAAAAGCATACCAAAGATAAAAATCCCAGGACCAGGTAGATTCACAGCCAAATTCTACAAGATGTATAAAGAAGAACTAGTATTGTTCCTACTGAAACTCTTTACAAAAATTGAGAAGGAAGAACTCCTCCCTAACTCATTTTATTAAGCCAGAATCATTCTGATAACCAAAACATGGCAGAGACACAATAAAAAATGAAAACTCCGGCAATTAAAATATCTTGATGCACGGAGATGCAAATATCCTCAACAAAATATTAGCAAACCAAATCCAGCAGTACATTAAAAGAAAAAAAAGCTAATCCACCATAATCAAGTAGGCTTTATCTCTGGGATGCTATGTTGGTTCATGGCAATGTATCAAATCAATAAATGTGATTCATCACATAAACAGAACTAAAAAACAAAGCCACATGATCATCTCAATAGAGGCAGAAAAGACTTTTGACAAAATTCAATATCCCTTCATGTTAAATGCTCTCAACAAATTAGGCATTGAATGAAAATACCTCAAAATTATAAGAGCCACCTACAACAAACCTACAGTAAACATCACACTGAATGAGCAAAAGTCAGAATCATTCCCCTTAAGAACTGGAGCAAAACAAGTATGCCCACTCTCACTACTCTTGTTCAACATAGTACTGGAAGTCCTAACCAGAGCAATCAGGCAACAGAAATAAGTAAAATGTATCCAAATAGGAAGAAAAATCAAACTATCTCTGTTTACAGATGATAAGATTTTATACTTAGAAAACCCCATAGTCTCTGCCCAAAAGTTCCTAGAGCTGATAAACAACCTCAGTAAAGTTTCAGAATATAAAATCAATGTATAAAAATCAGTAGTATTTCTATACACTAGCAATGTCTAAGCTAAGTGCCAAATTAAGATGCAATTTCATTCACAATGGCCACAAAAAAAAAGCCTAGAAATATAGCTAACTAGGCAGGTGAAAATCTCTGCAAGGAGAACTATAAAACACTGCAGAAAGAAATCAGAGATGACAGGAATAAATGGAAAAACATTCCATGCTCATGGATAGGGAGAATCAATATTTTTTTTAAATGGCCACACTACCCAAAGCAATGTATAGATTCAATGCTATTTCTATCCAACTACCAATGAAATTCTTCACAGAATTTGAAAAAAATTATTCTAAAATTCGCATGGAACCTAAAAGAGCCCAAATGTCCAAAGGAATCCTAAGCAAAAATAACAAAGCTGGAGGCATCACGTTATTTGACTTCAAACTATACTGCAAGGCTACTGTAACTATAACAGCATAGTATTGGTATAAAAACAGACACATAGATCCACAGAACAGAAGAGAGAACCCAGAAATAAAGCTGCATACCTGAAACCTTCTGATCTTTGACAAAGTTGACAAAAACTAGCAATGGGGAAAGGACTCCATATTCACTAAATGGTGTGGGAATAGCCAACTAGCCACATGTGGAAAATCGAAACTGGATCCCTTCCTTACACCATATACAAAAGTCAACTCAAGATGGATTAAAGATTTAAATGTGAAACCCCAAATTATAAAATCTCTTGAAGAAAACCTAAAATATAACATTCCAGACATAGGCCCTGGCAAAGTTTTCATGATGAAAATGCCAAAAGCAATTGCAACAAAAACAAAAATTGACATAATGGGACCTAATTAAACTAAAGGGCTTCTGCACAGCAAAATAAATGAATAAATAAATAAAAGATTAAACAGACAACCTACAGAATAGAGTAAAATATTTACAAACTACTCATCTGACAGAGGTCTAATATCCAAAAAACTAAAAGAAACTTAAATTAACAAGCAAAAAATAACCTCAGTAAAGAGTGGGCAAAGGACATGGACAGATGGTTTTCAAAAGAAGATATACTAGTGACCAACAACAAGTATATGCTAAAATGCTCAGTATCACTGTTAGAAAAATGTAAATGAAAACCACAATGAGATAACATTTCACACCAGTCAGAATGACTATTACTAAAAAGTCAAAAAATCACAGATGCTGGCAAGGTTCTGGAGAAAAGGGAACACTTATGCACTGCTGTTGGGAATATAAACTAGTTTAGCCATTGTGGAAAGCAGTTTGGTGATTCCTCAAAGAAAAACAGAAATACCATTTGACCCAGTAATCTCATTATTAGGTATATACGGAAAGGAATATAAATCATTCTATCATGAAGAGATGTATGTTTATTGCAGCACTATTTGCAATAGCAAATACAAGGAATCAACCTAAATGCCCTTCAACAGTAGACTGTATAAAGAAAATGTGGCGCATATACACCATAGAATACTACACCACTATAAGAAATAACTAAATCATGCCCTTTGCAGCAACATGGATGCAGCTGGAGGCCATTATCCTAAGTGAACAAATGCAGGAACAGAAAACCAAATACCACATGTTCTCACATATAAGTGGGAGCTGAACATTGAGTACAGGTGGGCACAAAGAAGGGAACAATAGACCTTGGGGCCCACTTGAGGGTAGAAGGTGGGTGGAGGGTGAGGATTAAAAAACTACCTATCAGGCACTGCTTATTATCTGAATGATGAATCAGTACACCAAACCCCCACAACATGCAATTTATCTGTAGAACCAACCTGCACGTGTACCCCTGAAACTAAAATAGCAGTTAAACAAATAAGAAAAGAAAAAAAATGTGTCTTGAATAAGACAGTAGATAAAAGTCCTTGGACTGTGCCCCCATAGAAAATCTCTTGTTGGTCACATTTCTGGAAAGATTGCAGCCTCCTGCTCTGTGGCTCAACACCACTTGCTGGAACACACACACACACACACACACACACACACACACACACACATACACATTTTTATGCTCCTTTCACCTTAATTCCCTAACTTAATTATGCAGAATGGTTCAGCTGTTGTGAATTCTCCACTCTCTATTGGATTCTAGGTCTATTTTTAAAAATACCATCTCATTAATGTGCCTGCTAAAACAAAGGTTCATCTACCCTTGGACTCACTCTTTAGCAGCACAGAAGAAATGTGAGAAGCTTTGAAATTTTGATCTTTCCTGTTCTTCCACCGATCTCTGTAACTGGGAGGAGAGAGTATAGAGATTTATTCCCCTGCTGATCAAAATTACGCTATCCCACTCAATTACAAGGCAGTAGTAGCTATAGTTTTTGTTTTAAATAAATGTTCTTTCAATTCTATTCAATAGCAAATACCTCATTGTCCTTTAGAGAGGTTAAGTGACTTGCCAGTCACCCTAACACAGCAAAGGGAAAAGAACATTCATTGAGCACCTGCTATGTGCTAAGCATTTTGTATAGATTAGTTATTTGTTCTATGCCACATTACACTTTTAAAAATTATTATTAAAAGAAGCAGTAAACAAAGAGGTTCAAATTACTTGGTTAGGGCTATTGATCACTATGTCATAGCCACATGTTTTAAACTATTGAGTTTTGTTTTTTTTCAATTCTTTATAGGGAGGTCAAATCCAAATACCCTTTCTCATTCACTCATTAGGCATTCAGCAAAATTGCAAAGTAGTACAAAGAGTGTACATATGCCCCAAACCAATTTCCCCTATTGTTAACATCTAACATCACTATGCATATTTGTTGCAACTAAAGAACCAAGTATGGATGCATTATTAATAATAAAATCCACACTTCATTCAAATTTCCATAGTTCTTACCTAATGTTCCTTTTCTGTCCCAGGATCCCATTCAGGATACAATACATTTAGATGTCATGACTCCTTAGACTCCAACTTCTCCTCTTTGAGAAACGAAATAATTTCTCCAACTTTTAATGCTTTTTAATAATCTCAAAAGTTTTGAGGAATACAGGTCACGTATTTTGTAGAATATCCTTCAATTTGAGTTTTTCTGATATTTCTTCTATGATTTTACAGCACTCTGTGGAGAAAGTCCAAAGAAGCTCATTCTCATTTTATTATATGAAGGGTATCAACACAACTTACCACTGTTGGTGTTAGTCTTCATCACGTGGCTAAGACGGTGTTTGTCATGTTTCTCCAGTAGACTTTCCTGCCCCTTTTTTCCATACTGTACTCTTTAAAGGTCCTAAGGAGTACATTGAGATGTAGGAAGTATTAAGAAGTAACCCACGGACTTTCAAGTTACTTCAAGAATGGATGGTAGACATGAATTTGTTCCAGTTGTAGAGAAAATGAAATTTATTCCAGCACTTCTTCTTTTCTGGGGGATATTTGGGTATGATAGAGGGATACAACTTTGGCAACAAAAATTCCCTTAAGAGATGAACTCCTTGATAATTTTGAGGTTGAATTCAACATTTGTCGAGTGCCTCCCCAGTGCAAGATACTATTCTAGGTTCTGGGGGAATGATGGGAGGAAAGGTCACAGAGATTTCCAATGCTTGTATGAAGCTCCTCATTTCACAAAGGAGTAAAAATGTATAGCCAAACTGCAAGAAAAGCATGGACAGAAAGCACAGATATCCTGAGATAAAGCCAGCAAGTGCTTTGGAGGTCCATGGAATAAGAGATATAATTCCAACTAAGAAAAGTGAAATTAAGAGAGGTTTCCTGGAAAAAAAAAGATGAGCTTTGACCTGGGCATCAAAAACTTAATATGACTACATTAAAAAGGATTGGTTCAAGCTGAGAAAAAGAATAGGAGCAAAGATCTAAAGGAATAAAAATTATAGAAATGTTTTGGAAATAGCAAATAACCTGGAAATTCTGTGGCCCCAAATTTACCTGTGTGTGGGGATGCAGGCATTGGCAGGCATTAGGGATGGGGCTTTGGTGGGGAACAGATGGAGGAAGCTTCTAATGCCTTGCCAAGACTTTTAGAGTATATTCCGTAGGTCATAAGAAGCATTTCTAAATGTGGGAGTGGTTTGACTGGTGTTACCTTTTAGGAGGTGTGCTCTGGAGTATTTCTAAGGACAATTGTTGTGTGGGGTAGAAGAGATTATCTGCAAGAGCATTTAGGAATCCATCAATGGGATAGGTTAAGTGTTGGTAGGTACTAGAAGTAATACAAAAATTAAGTAAACAGTAACTCATTTACTTGGGGAAGTTATTCCCTAAATCAATACATGGTGGAATCAATTTTAGCCCCTTCTAGGTTTTCTAAAGTAGAAGTCAACATAATCTCTTATCTCTTCTGTTTTATTTTTGTCCTTCATAACAACCTCCTACAGTAAATATTATTCGTCTGAATTTTCCAGATTGAGAAAAAAGTGAGGCTCGGAAATGCTAAATATCTTTTGCAAGGCCACACAGTGAGCAAGTAATGGAGACTGGATTTGAACTGTCATCCAGAGTGACTCAGGAGTCTAACCTCTCAGGACATTCTGCATCAGAGCTAAGTTTATAGACTGGTCTCATATGTCCATGTGTGAATGATCTATTTATGGGTCACCCAGAGAAAATGTGTAGTATCAGGCTGACTTCACCCTACCACCCAGCACGTTCCTGGACCACCTCCCAGCTGGTGTCTACTTAGGGAACAAAAGCTCACTTCAATATTAGCCCAAGTCAAACCTAATTAGAAAGGCAAATCCACTCCCAGCCTTCCCAGTCCTAAATTGGTGGTACATGCCAAGCAGTAACTTTCCTGTGTTTTCTGCTACTTTAGTTTCTCAGTTCCAGTTTTGATTACCCTAGGTGATGCTCTGTCCATAAACTGACCCATTTTCCCATTTTGTTTCAAGGTGAAAGTCCTCTACAGATTATCAAATACTAGTTAGATATTTAACCTTACACTGGAACTCATAGGGTAACTTTATGCATTGATCTGCAAGACATTTTGTAAATGCATAACTTGTGCCAAGTTACAGGGGATAATAGTGACTATGGCAAGGTCTCTAGGAGATATAACCTAGAGGGTGACACATGCTTTGTATTTTAAAATCTGAAAAACTTAGTTGACCCTGTTAGAATTCAGGTAGACCTTTTGATGACTACTTTATGTTGATTAAGTCCAAAGCACCTGGTATGGACTGGGATTCCTTAGCCTTGTCACTATTAATGTTTTGGGCTGGCTAATTCTTTGTTGTGGAGGATCTGTCCTGTGCACTGTGGAAAGTTTAGCAGTATTCTTTTTCTCTCCATTAGATGACAGTAGCAATCTCCCCCAAATCCCCAAAAGTTATAAAACCAAAATTGTCTCCAGACATCATCAAATGTCTCCCAAGGACCTTCAGTGAGGAACCATGGTCTAGACAATGCAATTTCTGTCTTCAGAAGCTATACACAACTACAGCTTCACCACTGCTATTACTCAGCTAACTCTTACGGTGTTACTTATTAAGGTACTATGCTAAGTGTTTTTCGCCTTGTCTTAACTTGTCTTCTTGATGAAAAACTAGAATGAGTATTACTGTGATAATCTTTTTATGATGGAATAAACTGAAGTTTCGCGATGTTAAGAAACATGCTTAAGTCATCAGGCCAGTACCAGGTAGGGCCAGAATTTATACCCAGGAGGAGACACTCTAACACCATTCTGTAAGGCTGCCCTTCCTATATACAACCTGTCATCTAACACATGAAAAATTACCAGTTAATTACTTAAAATTGATGAGGGCCAGGCACACCAAGGCTAACTTTTCATATGCAATACTAAATTGAGTACTCATTAAAAAACCACAATTTTATTCCCATTTGACTCATTAGGAAACTGAGGTTCAGACAACTTAAGTAACTTTCCCCCAAGATTCCTATGCTCATAAGTGGTGGAGTCTGGACTCCAACCTAAGTCTGTCTGGCCCAGGGAAAAGTAAGTTCCCTACTTCTCATAAGTCTCGCTACCCACCACCCACACAGGACACAGCCTATAGCCCCATCCCAAGTAAACCTGCAAAATGGATTCTTTGGGCAAGGGACCCACATCCCTGCCTTGGCCATTCTCCCCTTCACTCCTCCTCCCAGCCCCTGCTTTCCCCAATTCCCCCAACCCATTGAAGGGTGTCGTACTCTGTTTCAACAGCCTCCTGGGCGCTGCATACCCTATTCCAACCCAAATAAGTATGTGGGTGTCTGGTGAGTGTTTTTTCTCACTGGGAGGCCCCGCACATCAGAGTGTGGATTTTGGTTTCAACTCTTTCCTACCTTTTGGCCAACTCTTCTCTCACCTACTGCACTGGGCAGTCCCGCCTCCCTCCCAGCTCTTGCTCTTTGCCAAACCCTGACTCTGGCTGGGAAACAGAAGGCTGCATGCTGCCCTCCTTGGATGTCACCCTCTTTGGGTTCCATGAATAAGCCAACAGGAATGCTTCAAGAAAGCAAAGCCATCATTTTTCCACCAAGGGGAAAAAATACACAACACTTTCATGGTTGTGCCTGAGTGAAAACACCCTAGGCCTCCTGCATGGTTGGTCCCTGAGCTCAAAATGTGCACCAAATAGGACTTCAGAGGTGAAGTCATTCTGTCTTTCCATTCCTCCGTGTTTACCACTGGGACACTGGGGGAGTATGCCGGACCCAGATGCAGGAGTGGTGTTTGACCAACAGTCATCACCCACATCAATGGGAATTTAGCTCACATAAAAATGAAGAAAAAGGCCAGTAAGTGGTCCAAATTAGGAAGAGACAAGACTCCCCACCACAATATCCTTGTCATTTCATTACAAATGAGAGTCCATTAGGGGCTACATTTCCTTTCTGGACCTGTGGGCTAAGAGGTCCAGGAAATCAGCCTGTGTAGCTGTCAACACATCTCCTAACTCTGATTGATTCTTCAGGCACAAAAACCCACAAGGACAGCATGGAGAATCTTTGAGCAGCTGAAGGAGAAGAGAGGCGTGTGTGTGTGGACAGTGGTCCTCAAGGGGGAATTGGCATACTTGCAAGCACTTAAGCCACCAACAAAGTTGAAGACAGAATATATGACCACAGCTGGATGAAAATTTGATCGAGCACTTAAAATCACTAAAACATAAATAAAATAGATATTATTTTTAGCTTTTTGTAAAAAAGAAAAAGATGAGTTAAAAACAATTGAGGACAGAGGAATATAATAGAAGAAGTATTGATTTTAAAATCAGTAAAACTGATTAGAATGCAGGAGCCACCCATTGTCTATAAACAGTGTCTACAATTGAAGAAAGTAATTGTTAAAATTTATTCAGGATAAAGGAGATTTTTAAATTGTCTATTTAATTTCAAATTGTCTTGATAGCATCCAAATTTTATTCACTTTTAAAAGCACTGAATTATGGCATTATAAACACTTCAGTGAATCTAATCCGGTGAACCTGAGGTAACCAGGTTTAAGTAAATGGACCATTTTCTGCAAAAGATAAAAGTGAAGATCAGAAGAACTTATTTTTTGTCCCAGGTCGCACTATGAGATGGCAAATTGCAGAGTCAAACCTAACTCTCTCTGACCTATGCTGTTTCTCCATTTCCTGGCTCCTTCCTATATGGGGTATTGGCTATGCCTTTCTGAACGGTGAGGACTCACCTGGGTGTGCTACTCCCAGGACTGCATATGAACTCCAAGCTCTTTACACAAATCATAATGCTAAGCATTGTTTGGATTATCCATCCTCACTTGAGTATCCAAATTATTTTATGCAAGCCTACAACCACCCCTTTTTTATGTGATTTATAAGTAAAGAAAGTTGACATTATGCTAGAGATTAGTTCCTGGTGTGTGAACTAGAAGCACTGAACTTCAACAGTATTAGAAATAGTTTCAGTTCTTGATCCTGTCACTACCTGCTGGGTGACCATCAAAACCTCTGCTGTGCATGGCTCCCAGAGTGCCACTTCCTTTGCATTCTATGTCCTATAACACAAATCCAGGGAGTACCATTTGCATGGGCTGCTATGGGAATGGTATCCCTTGCAATTGTGCAATACAGAGGGCCCCGTAACCCTGAATGAGTCAGCAAGCCTTTCTTATTCTGAATTTTTTCCTTGACAGCAGGAATAGTTATGCCTACTTTTTTAGTATTAAATGAAATAAAGAATATATACTTCCAGCCGGGCGCGATGGCTCACACCTGTAATCCCAGCATTTTGGGAGGCTGAGGTAGGTGGATCATGAGTTCAGGAGTTTGAGACTAGCCTGACCAGCATGGTGAAACCCCGTCTCTACTAAAAACACAAAAATTAGCTGGGTGTGGTGGCGCGCACCTGTAATCCCAGCTACTCAGGAGGCTGAGGCAAGAGAATTGCTTGAACCCAGGAGGCGGATGTTGCAGTGAGCTGAGATCATGCCACTGCACTCCAGCCTGGGTGAGAGAGTGAGACTCCATCTAAAAGAAAAAAAAAGGATAAACTTCCTAGAAGTGTGTAATCTATCTGTGTAGTGCCTGACACAGCACTTGGACCATGGCTGCTTTATGACTATAAATTTGATTTAAATGAAATTGAAATAATGTATTATTATTTGTTAATAATGCATAATAAATAGTCTAGTATATAATCTCCTCTCAGCTGTGGACCCTTGAGGTCCTAAAACAAACACGTGGAGAACAGCACAGGTGGAATGCTTTGGTGGGTGGCTTTGGAAGCCAAGGCACAGAATGGCCCTGTGGACAGAAAGTAAGGCCGTGCTGGTGGACATGGTGAGAAATACTAAACAGGTAATCAGGATAGGCCAGCAAGATGCAATTAAAAGTTTTTCTTAAGGCCTTCTCTAGAATTTGAAAGAGAAGGAGCTTCAGGGAGAAATCTACCCTGTGCTAGTTAGTTCTTGCACTGCTATGAAGAAATACCTGAGACTGGGTAATTTATAAAGAAAAGAGGGTTTAATCATCTCATGGTTCTGCAGGCTGTACAGAAGGCATGAAGAGGTCTCAGGAAACTTTCAATCATGGCAGAAGGCAAAGGGGGAGCAAGCACCTCATATGGCCAGAGCAGGGGGAAGAGAGAGGGCAAAGCGCTACAAACTTTTAAACAGCCAGATCTGTTGAGAACTCTATTACAAGAACAGCACTGGGGGATGGTGCTAAGCCATTAGAAACTATCCCCAAGATCCCATCACCTCCCCCCAGCCCCACTTCCAGCACTGGGGATTACATTAACATGATATTTGTATGGGGACACAGATTCAAACCATATCATACCCATTGTACTTTTCATGAAGATGAAATCTTGCCCCACGTGGGGCTCTCAGAGTTGGGATGAGTGTCCCTCAACATACATTCCTGGGGGCCACGTTTGACCTTATCCATCACTGAAAAACTGATTGCTCCTTATGAAGCTGAGAAGCCAGTTATAAAATAAGGTGAGAGAGAGAATCCAGGATCAAGATGGATCTTTAGGAAGGCCATGATTGGCAGCTAGGCTGGTAATTCAAGAGATGACCCTTGGGGAAGACAGTCCTCTTGTAACCCGGTAGGCTGCAGCAGTAAATGCTAAAGATAAATAAAAGCAGTTAAAATGTCTTTTGTGTCACGAGAGAAAGACAAGTGGGTGCTCCACTGAGTCATAATCAAGGGCTTCTATTAAATAGCCAGTTAACTCAGTGGTGAAGACGCCCCAGGGCTGAACTGCAGAAACAGACACTCCTTTTTTTTAAATATATATATCATATATATTTTATTGCGTTTTAAATTTTGGGGTACATGTGAAGAACATGCAAGATTGTTGCATAGGTACATACATGGCAATGTGGTTTGCTGCCTTCCTCCCTATCACCTATATCTTGTATTTCTCCCCATGTTATCCCTCCCCAGCTCCCCACCCCCCGCTGTCCCTCCCCTAGTGCCCCCCCTCACAGACCCCAGTATGTGGTGCTCCCCTCCCTGTGTCCGTGTGTTCTCACTGAGAAACAGACATTCTTGAAGAAGTCTCTCTGAGACACAGTTTAGCCTGCTCTGTTTCAAAGAGCACACCCCTGTCTTTTACTAGGTTCCTTAAAATGAGTCATGTCACTTACTTTGGCAAATATCACTGTTACAGCATCATCTTTTATTTGAGCACCACTTGGAAGTGTACAATGAGTTTTCACATAATGGCTGAAAAAAGGCTAGAAAGAAAGCAACTCACTGCATCATTGCTGTGTTCTGGGGAACTTACTAGAGAATTGAAGTCCCATTTTACCCCAAAACCAAAGCCTGGATGGAGGTATCATTATGACTCCCATTTTAGAGATGCATAAACTGAGGAAAAGAGACATTTAATAAGTTGGCCTGATTCACATGGCTTTTGGAGATAGATTCTGGATTTGAACTCAGGTCTTTTTTCATGACAGCACAGTGAGCACACTGCTACCCATCTGTAATATCATTAAATCCTTCAGTAGCTTTACAAAGCCAGGTTTATTAGCTTTGTTTTCCATTTAGAAAAGCTAAGACCCAGAGAAGTATCCCAGGTCACATGGAAGGTAAGAAACCTAGGATTCTAATCCAGGTTTTTCCAATTTGGTATTAAATGAAATAAAGAGTATAAGCTATCACTGTTACAGCATCATCTTTTATTTGAACACCACTTGAAAGTGTACAATGAGTTTTCGAATAATGACTGAAAAAAACACTAGAAAGAAAGCAAGTTATTGCATCACCGCTGTGTGCTGAGGACCTTACTAGAGGATTGAAGTCATTGTCCCATTTGACCCCAAAACCAAACCCTGGGTGGAGGTATCATTATGACTCCCATTTTAGAGATGCATAAACTGAGGAAAAGAGAAGTTATGCCTTTCGTTATACCACAGCTGCTCTGACATACCACAGGACACTCTGGTGTAAGCGGAGCAGAGAGTTCCCCAAGCCTGTCTTTATGAATGCATGTGAATGCACACATGCAGAAAGGAGCATGACACACAGAGACATAGAGGAAAACAAGAGACTACCAGTAAAGCTGATTGCTAGACTCCAGAATTCTTTGGGCTCCTTTGAAATCATAGGTTAGCAGGGCCATTCCCGAAAATGAAGTAAATCTGGTGGCAGGAAATGTGGAGCTCTTGTCCAATGTCCTTATTTCATTCTCATGAAATGCGATGCTTTCCATTTAGGTCAGCAGCTTGTGCAACTAGCTGCAGGCAGTGGAAGACAGGCTTGGGTCAGCCCCTTTCACAGCGCCAGGATCCTAGTAATAAGCTCAGCTTGTGGGGATTGCCTGACCATGCTTTTGGTAAGAGCCAGGCGGGGGATGGGGAAGTCAGTGGCCAAGACCACTCCCCAAGCCATGTCATTCTCCACACCATTACTCTTTCCAGGGCAAAGACAGGACTGTCTGTTCTGTTCTGTAATCTCCCGCTTGGGGAAGCTATTGTCTCATATTCTGTAAGTTCACACACAGGGCATCTTTTTTTTTTTTTAACTTTAATTTCAAGTTCAGGCGTACATGTACAGGATGTGCAGGTTTGTTACTTAGGTAAATGTGTGTCATGGGGTTTTTTTGTACATATCATTTCATCACCCAGGTATTAAGCCTAGTACACATTAGTTATTTTTCTGATCCTCTCCTTCGTCCCACCCTTTACCCTCTGATAGGCCCTAGTATGTGTTGTTCCCCTCTCTGATGTTCTCATTCTTTAGCTCCCACTTTATGTGACAGAAGTAGTTTAAACCCTGTTGAGTAATCTGTGCCAGAGAGAGAAATGAAAGAAAATCTTTGTTACTGTAAAGGGCACTGATTTTGTTGTGAGAGAGACCCAAGTTCAAATCTTCCTATTTCTCCTCCTGATATTGTGTGCACATGTAACTTTAGGCAAACAAATTTGCCTTACGTAGGTACAGTTCCTTTTCTAGAAAATTGAGATACTATTTCAGAATAATTTTTGGGAATAATATTAAAAGTACAGGGCAAATAGGGGCTTAACATGTTCTTCTTTCTGATTCATTTATGACAACTCTGTAAAGTAAATATTACTATCCCCATTTTTTTTCAGATGAGGACACTGGGCTCAGATGTTGTCACCACAGACACAAATACCTAAAAAGTGACATCCCTAGGAGGTTCTTGAGCCAGAATTTAAATCAATTTGGGAGGCTGAGGCAGGAGGATCACCTGAGGTCAGGTGTTTGAGACAAGTCTGGCAAACATAGTAAAACCCTGTCTCTACTAAAAATTCAAAAACTAACCAGGCATGGTGGCAGACACCTGTAATCTCAGCTACTTGGGAGATTGAGGCAGGAGAATCGCTTGAACCCAGGAGGCGGAGGTTGCAGTGAGCCGAGACTGTGCCACTACACTCCAGCCTGGGCAACAGCCTCTGTCTCAAAAAGAAAAAAGTTAGCTCAGTTCGTCATCAATACCAAGATGTCATTCACTTTAAAGCAGGACCTCCAGAAATCATCACATAGGGGTCCCTAAGCATGTGTGCTCATGGGAGATGATGTTGGTGGCAAAGGCCACTGAGGACAAAAGAAAAAGTGGACAAAATCCTGAAAGAGATACATGTATTGAGAGTAGTCTATATATTGGGAGTAGTTTCAACATTGGCCCAGACACAGGATTATAGAGGAAAATCATTTTTATAAATATGTATTTATCAGAATGACTTAAGACTAAATCTCAGTGTGAAAAAGACATAAGCCAAGTGCTTGGGAATGGAGAAGCAGGAGAGAAGGGTAATATTCACTAAGCATTTAATATATAACTGTACTAGGTACTGTAGATACAGTATTATATTTAATTGTATAACAATTCTATAAGGGTAATGAGTCTCCTAAATGCCTCCCATCATTCATATTTCCCTAATCCCTTTTAGAAATAGAACCTCCCTGATTTTTAGCAGGCCAACAATTTCTTTGGGCCTCCCTGTGGATTACTGTTGCCAGATGACCAAGTTTTAGCACAAATAATATGAACATAACTGATATGTGTAACCTTTACATCACTATCTTAAAAGCAAATTGTTTGTCTTCCACTTTTTCTCCCACCCCTATCTCCTGAACTAGAATATAAATATGGTCTTGGTGAGCCAGCTTTGATCATGTGACTGAAGACCACATCCTTAGGCAGTGGATCTCAACCAGGGAATGGTTTTGTCCCTCCAGGAGACACTGAAAGTGTTCAAAAACATTTTTCCATTGTCACAACTAGGGAGAGAGTGCTGGCATCTAGTAAGTAGGGACCAGGGATGCTGCTAAACATCCTACGATACGCAGGACAACATCGCCTCCTGCCTCCACTGCCCAATGAAGAATTATCCAGCCCCAAATGTCAATAATACCAAAGTTGAGAAACCCTGTCTAAAGGACAGCTGAGCAATAAAACGGAAGGAACAGAGCGCCTTGCACTCCCAGGACTGTTAGAAGAGAGCAAAATAAGTATCTATCTTCCTTGACTCACTGTTGTTCTGGTCTCTGTCGTGGCAGTTTAGCTAGCTAATGCAGGGCAATATTATCACTATTTTCCCAGCCTCAGAAAAATTAAGTTTTCAAGATCTCAATGTTAATAAGTGGCATAGCAAGGATTAACACCTAGGCCTGTTTGAATCCAACTCATGTTCTTGTATTCTATAACAGTTCTCCTCCTTGATTGCCATGGGGAGAAGAAGAGATGACAAGAAGAGAAAAAGAAGGAAAAACTGAGAACATCTTGGGGACACATTGGAAAAATACTGGTCCAAGGGAGGGAGATTCCTAGCTTGATTTTAGCACATATACTAGAAGTATGGTACTGGCATAAAAACAGGCACATCAGTTAATGGATTGGACTACAAAGCCCAGAAATAGACCCATGCAATATGGTCAAGAATGGTGCCAAGAATACACAATGGGAATGAATAGTCTCTTAAATAAATGGTTCTGGGGAATCTGTATGTCTATATACAAAATAATGAAATTGGATGCCTATCTTACACCCTACACAAAAATCAATTAAAAATAGAATAAAGCCTTAAACATAATACCTGAAACCATAAGACTTCTAGGGAAAAAAAAAATAGAGAAAAAACTTCTTGGCATTGGCCTTGACAATGATTTGTTTTTTGATATGACAAGAAAAACATAGGCAATAAAGCAAAAATAAACAGTGGATTACATGAAACTAAAAAGCTTCTGCAAAGCAAAGAAAACAATTGATAAGGTGAAAGGGCAACCAATGGAATGGGATAAAATATTTGCAAACCATGTATCTGATAAGGAATTAGTTTCTCAACTATATAGGAAATTCCCACTGTGGTGGGAATGTAAATTAGTTCCGCCACCGTAGAAAGCAGTTTGGAGATCTCGAAGAACTTAGAACTACCATTCAATCAAACAATCCCATTATTGGGTATCTGTCCAAAAGAAAATCATTCTACCAAAAAAAAAATGCTAACTTATATGTTCATCATGGCACTATTCACAATAGCAAAGACATAGAATCGACCTAGGTGCCCATCAGTAGTGGATTGGATAAAGAAAATATGGTATGTATATACTGTGGAATACTAAACAGCCATAAAAAAGAATGAAATCATGTTCTTTGCAGCAACATGGATGCAGCTGGAGGCGATTATCTTAAGTGAGATAATGCAGGAACAGAAATCCAAATACTGTATGTTCTCACTTATAAGTGGGAGCTAGACATTGGGTACTCATGGCCATAAAGATGACAACAATAGACCATGGGGACTACTAGAAAGAGGAAGAAGGGAGGGGAGCAGGGATTGAAAACCTAACTATTGGGTACTATGCTCACTCCTTGGGTGATGGGATCATTCATACCCAAAACCCCAGCATCTGCAATATACCCATGTAACAAACCTGTGAATGTACCCCCGATTGTGGAATAAAAGTTGAAATTATTAACAAAAAACTCAATAGTACAATCATAAATAAATAAATAACCCAATTTAAAAATAGGCAAAGGATCTGAATAGATGTTTCTCCAAGGAAGACATATATAAATGCAGCAAGTAAAAAGTCCTCAACATCGCTCATCATCAGGAAAATGCAAATCAAATGACTGTTAGATACCACCTAACAACAGTAAGGATGGTGTTACTGTACAAACAAAAGAAGCAAGTGTTGGTGAGGTTGTGGAAAAATTCAAACTCTTGTACATTATTGGTGGAAATGTAAATGGTATAGAAGCAAGTGTTGGTGAGGTTGTGGAAAAATTCAAACTCTTGTACATTATTGGTGGAAATGTAAATGGTATAGCCACTATAACAACATTTTTCTCTATCTTGTTTCAAAACAGCGTCATCCTCTTCAAAAGCCGTGACATAATCTCCTACTGGTCTTTCTGCATTCACTCTTGCCTGCACCCCGCCCATTTACCCCACAGCAGGCAAAGGTATCTTTTCTTTCCCAGCTTTCTCAACATATGATTGACAAATAAAAATTACATATATTTAATGTGTACAATGTGATTTTTCATATACAAAGTATGCATTTTAAAATCATGACCATAATCAAGCTAATTAATGTATCAATCACCTTAAGTAGTTACTTTTTCTTCTTTTTGGTGGTGAAAACACTTGAGATCTACTCTTTCAGCAAATTTCAAGTATGCAATACAATATTATTGACAAAAATCATCGTGCTGCATATTAGGTCTCAGAGCTTATTAATCTCATAACTGCAAGTTTATACCTTTTAACCAATATGTCTCCATTTCCTAACTTTCTGATCCCTATTAACAATTCTTCTACTCTGTTTCTATGATTTCAACTATTTTATATTTCATAGAGGGATCTCCTGAAAATATAAAATAGAGCTACTGTTCCAAGGTACAGGATTGAACATGTACATTTACTTCTTGACCTTTGGAAGACCCCTTTGCAATGAAAAATTAGGTAAAAATTCATTTGCCTCCATAAAAACAAAAAGAATGGGGGCAAAGTCATTAGGAATAGAGTGCTTCAACACTTGTCTGCAGACTTAAAGTCAATGGAAAAATATTGACTGGTATAACAGATTAGAAGAGAAAGCTGAACCCCAGAAGAACTCCAGACAGACTCTTGACTCAGAGATACCTGATGTAATGGGGGTAGGCGGCATGGTAAACATGGGTGGGAACATGTGTACACAGACACTATCCTTTTCCCTTCTCTGATCCTATGTCTACCACGAAAACAGGCTTTAATATGCTTTATGGACAATGTAGTTGTTTTTTACTTTTAAAAAATTGAATAAAATGTAAAACATTGCTTTCGGTGAGAGTGAGGCTCTTGTGTTCTGGCACATTATGTGTCCCTCCATGCACAGCAAGACCTGCTCCTGCTACACTTAAAATGAATCCTATCAGTGAACAAGCTTCACTCCCAAACCCTGTCTCAGCTTTTCTAGCACTTACTTCTTAAACATAAATGGAAAGTCCAGGATCTATTGACCCTTGAGGAAAATTTTCAGCATGAAGGAAAAACAGCAAGAAGGAAACCATTATCAAAGTTGATCCTGAAGGAAATACATAATTGAGAAAACTGAAAATAAAAAGCAAATTAAATCTAATTACAATTCTCAAGAAAAAAGAACACAAAATTTCATCTATTAAATTAAGGAGAAAGGGACAATCAAATAATGAATCTTTGAAAATTCAAAATATGGTCAAAATGAAGAGAAAGAATGGAAGATTTTGAAAATTAAGGAAATCTCACAGATTGTAAGAGCAAAAGGCAGTGATAAGAAGTTTCAGAGACTGGAGGTCTACCGCTTGACTAATAAGATTTTGAGAGAAAAACCTGGAGAAAAAGCAGGAAAAAGCTATCAAATAAATCATGGAGGTAAATGTTCAAAAGTTAAAGAACATGAATCTTCTCATTAAAAGGTCCCTCTGAGTACTTGGTGAATTTTTAAAAAGGAGATACCTTGTTATCATTATGAAATATCAAAACACTTAGGATTAAAAGATCGTTCTAAGTGTCCAGAGAAAGAAAAAGCAAAAGGCAACAGCTGACCTATAAAGGAAGAAGAGCCATGTTGGTCTCAGACTTCTCCTCTGCAACACTGCTGACCAGAAGAAGATGGATGCTGTCCAGTGGGCAGAGGGGACTCCAAGTTCAGCCAAACTACTAATTAAGTGTGAGGATAAAATAAAAGCAAGGCTACGACATTACTCCCAGTACATTTTGTTCATAGGAAGTTACTGGAAAGTTTAAATGAAGAGAGAGGAAAAAGTGGGATACATAGAATCTTGATTCTAATCCAAGAGAGTAATGAACGAAATTCCCAGGTGACAGCTGGTCATCAAGCCTTGAGAATACTTCAGGATTGAGCAGGACTCCAGAAAGGATGGTAGTCAAACAAAGGAGGGCTTTTCGGATCTGATAAAATCCTTGAGATAGAGATCAAAAGACCTTAGAGACATGATAAAGGTACAAAAGAGGTGAAAATTAGAAACAAGATGAAGGACAAGTGATTATGTAAGTATATGTGTACGTAGCACATTACTTGGCACTATAGTGAATAACATTTATATGATAACAACATGAAAACACTGATGATATTTAAATTTTAGAATCAATCTATAGACATGGCATGGAAAACTCATACTTACAGAACAAAATGTAAATATAATCAGTCTGACATTTTAAATGTAAATTTAAAGAAGACAACACCAGAGATGTGGAAATAGGGTCTCAGAGGGTACAGAGGAGAGTGGAAGGAAAAGTATGTTAATATCCTAATCTTTTTTTTTAATGTTAAGTGATTTTATTTTATTCATTTATTTATTTTTATTATACTTTAAATTCTGGGGTACATGTGCAGAATGTGCAGGTTTGTTACATAGGTTTACATGTGCCATGGTGGTTTGCTGGGCCCATTCTCCAGTTATCTACATTAGGTATTTCTCCTAATGTTATCCTTCCTCAATCCCCCAACCCTGCTATCCCTCCCCTAGCCTTCCCGCCCCTCAACAGGCCCCAGCGTGTGATGTTTCCCTCCCTGTGTCCATGTGTCCTTACCGTTCAACATCCACTTACGAGTCAGAACATGAGGTGTTTGGTTTTCTGTTCTTGTGTCAGTTTGCTGAGAATGATGGTTTTCAGCTTCATCTGTGTCCCTGCAAAGAACATGAACTTATCTTTTTTTTAAATATCCCAATCTTATAACGTGAGGGGTCTAGAGAAAAAATCTGTACTTGATAGAACAAAAACATGCCGACTTTAACAGCTCCCACAGTACGGGTAAGGTTCTATTAGAGGAAAAAAAACAACGCCCTCAAGGGAGATCTCTGGTTCAATAAAGAATCTAGGGGGCATTAATCAGAGTCAACCATGGATGACTCTGAACTCCCAAAATGAAACTGTCTCTCTAGACACAAAATTGTTCTCCTCTAATGAGAGAAAAATAGATAGCCACACAGATTTTCCACAAAAGGTAGAAGAGGCAGGAGGTGAATACTTTGATTGTTAAATTACATTGTTTGGGGTAGCTTTAAATTTCCCAGTTAACAATTTTCTTTTCTTAGTTAACTGCTCTATTCTGGAAGGACATAGGTGAGGTCACAAGTTAAAAAAGATGGACAAGTCTTCTTTTCTTAGAGTCATCAGGCGTCATGAAGGAGTCAATTCTGGTACTCAGTGAGTATCCTTTAGCTAAGTAGACTTTGGTTCCTTTGTAATTAAGAAAGGGATATTATGCAGAGTTGATGATCTAGGAATGTGGTTGGAGCTAGAGTTCTATTTGTCTGTATGACTCAGTGTACCAAATACCTCTTAGCTGGACACATCCAAAAGAAGAAAAAATATACACACACACACATTCCAAGCATATCCCTCTCAAGAGGCCACCCACAGGCAGTGACAAATTTCCATGACCCAAACTAACTAACTGCCTTGGAATTCAATTAAAATGCTCTTTCTTGCTAAAAGCTTGGGGTATGTGAATTGGGCGTCACTCTGATTCCCAGAGTTGAGAGAGGAGGATATCCTTGAGGGCCAAGGGTGCTCAGTCAAGTCTGAACAAGGTCCAAGCTGGACATTGAATTGAAAGCTGTGTTATTCAAAGTGGTTGCTTCTTAATCAGACAGTGTTTCCTGGAATGTTGAAAGTATCCAAGGTCTTTTGAGATCCTAGAGAATTGATACTTACAAAGTACATCAAAGCAATACAAAAGAAATTACATAAAAACATGAAAGGTATTAAGATTATTTATTTAAAAATAGACAAAAATACTTAAAAGGCTTAATTTTAAACTTAAAATATTTAAAAGGGTCATGAGAGTTGGATGCTGAGTTCTATGGCTGAGGCTCAGGTCATGTCAGAATATCCAAGGTCCTGGAAGACTAAGATGAAAAGGTAAGTAACTTCAGTGTTGAGCAGAGGCAAAGAGTCAAAACATAGGAGAGCAGCCAGGTATCTGTTTCTTGTAGCTCACAGAAATATGGAACCCAAAATGAAATTCCAATAATGAGGTTCATTCAAACTGCAAAAGATAATCACAAAGTGTATTTGTAGATTAGCTGAAAGTCCTAATTTACCAGTGACAATCCCTTTTTATACCTATTGTCCCATTCAGTTTAGCATTCCTTTTGGGGTTTCTGCTTTTAACCAAATGCTATTATTAACATTTACATTAAAATAAGCTTAGACGGATTTGAAGAACTGCACATTATACTTCTAGTTTCTGTGAGGGGGGTCCTCACTTATTAATGTATGAGATGTTGTGGCACCAGTCATGGTTCTCAATTTAACCTGTGATTATGCCTGAAGACAATCAATAATAACTCATCTCTCTTTTCTCAACTTTTTTTTTTTTTTTGGTCCTCCAAAAGAAGTTCCTGAGAAAATGATTCTCATGGAAGTAATTTGTTTTGGAGAAGAAGGAAAATGCAAGTTAAGGAGTAAGGATGTGAAACAAGGGAAGAAAAACGCAAATAAAAGGTATAGAGTCAAGCCAGCTACCCTGAAGGTAACTGAGGCATAATTGTCCAGGGAAAACTCTGGAAGCCAGTGTAAAATGCTTGCCTCCTGGTTATCCCACCTACAATGTAAGGAAGCTGAGATATTTACACCCTGACTTTGATCAGTCATTGGTTGAGGACTTCATCCAAGGGGTATTAATTCCCTGGCACTCATGAGCTGCACTGCAGACAGCAAACAAAGGTTTTGCAATTAAAAAAAGCCTTCAAGAAAGGAAGTACAGGTACATGCTACTATGGATAAAAGAAATGGGTTATGGACCGGGGCACCAGCAGCATCTTATATAGCTTTCCTCTTGCACTCCTTATATCCAAGTGATATTCATTATCTTTATATTTTACCACCTGTTCTATATTCCCCT
Organism: Cebus imitator; assembly: GCF_001604975.1. Taxonomy (NCBI): domain Eukaryota; kingdom Metazoa; phylum Chordata; class Mammalia; order Primates; family Cebidae; genus Cebus; species Cebus imitator. Next base: position 3,115,473 of record NW_016107430.1, on the reverse strand, counting down.
TCCCCTCCTCCATAATTTTTGCTAGTTTCCGTTCTTTGTCTTCTAAGGTAGCCAGACCTTCATTTCTGAGATAACTGCATTCCTGGCTATCCCATTGCCTGGTCATTGTTGTTACAGTGTGCACATGTTTTCCACTGTACATGGAAGTGCAAATGGATGTCCCAATGAATGCCTTAACTTACAGCTATTATCCGCTTTAGTTCCGTTATGTAACCACAACTCAATATCTTCATGATAATCAGGATTAATTATCTCTGTCAGTAAAGTAACTCACTATTTGCTTGTTGTTGGTATACTGGCAAAAGAAGCCTAAAATAATCAAGTAGGAGTTATGCTTTTAGGATTGGTGAATCTCTCTCCCCCCTTTCAGAAGCATCCCTTCTCTGGAAACAAGAAGCTTTAGGCCAATAAATTCTAAAATTGTGGGGACAGAGAGCACATATTATACAAGTGGGTGACTAGGAATGATGGTGAGAGGGGTCACTCCTGCTTTTACCTTTGGGTTTCCAGACCCATACATCTCTATATAGGTGCTCAGCACTGTAAAATGTATATTAGCTCAACATACATAATATATAGACAACACCCAATCTGATGCCTTTGGGAGACAATTCCATTATTTTATCAGGCTACCAGTTTCTAAGCCATATTATTTATGGTAAGCTCAATAGACCTCATAATGTATAACCTTATTTTACCCTCTTCACTGTAATTTAGGTCTTTTGATCAAAGTTAATGTCAGATTATGTGACAATAAACCAAACAATGAGCCCTTGGATAGTGCGTCTAGTCAAGAAACTGAGGACAGGGAAGTGGATCCAACCTGGGATGGTTGTCAATTCAATAGAGATAAATCACCACCAAAGGTATATCTTAGTCCATTTGGCCTGAAATAAAAGAAATGCCATACACTGGGTAGTTTATAAACAACAAGCATTTATTTTTGTAATTCTTGAGGTTGGAAAATCCAAGATCAAGGTGCCATCAAGTTCAGGCACCACCTCTGAATACTTTCATATCAGGGATTAGGTTTACAACTATGAAAGCCATTTGGGCCCATTCCTCCTAAACGGCACCTTCATGCTATGCCTTCACGTGGTGGATGGGGCTAGTTAGCTCTCCAGGATCTTTTTTATAAGGGCACTAATCCATTTCAATCTGATCACATCCCAAAGGCCTCACCTCTGAATACCATCACATCTATGAATTTTGTTAAACACAAATATTCAGATCATAGAAAAACAGATGTGATTCAATGTTTTCAATTTCCATTCACTAGTATCCTACAGGATTGGTCCCACATATCTAGGGCTCAGAATAAGTCTCTGCTGATAACAGGTTGAATGTTCATCAATGTCAATCACTAAATCAGCCTTAGTGAGAGACAGTTCATCCTTTTGTACCCATACATAGCCCTCGTCCCTATCATCGTGGCTACTCTGATTGTGGGCACATTATACAAGCCCTCGAGTGACCAAAAACAGAGGCTGGCTGACCCCTACTGCACAGCTCATCTACCTAACTCCTCGTTAGGTGCCTTCTATGCAATGAATACTAATAGGCATTAATGTGAAACACAAAGTTCTGTATGCTTTGTGCCCACTTTACAGGTTCATCTTCTTTTCTAGACCAGTGTCTTTGATTTTGTGATATTTCATTTTTGCAGTAATCTGGCTGTCAAGTGACCAGTTCTATAATCCCATTCTGAGGATCTACTTCTTAGGATCATTTCTGGTACTATCTGTCTTTTTTTAGGTTTCTCCATAATCAAATTCTGAGAAAAAAAATTGATGTAAAAGCAATTTAAGAGATGAAGGAAAAACAAGGTGATGAATAGAAAAGTATGATAAGTAAGGGAAAACATTTTCAAACTGTAAGAACTTAGAGCTTAATGCTGGTAGTGAAATTCTGGGGTGCCATTGTCAAACATGCCTTAGAATCATCTCAAGGGAAAAGAAGCTGGGGTATGTATATATCAATCCCTGGCAATCACTGGTTGTGGGATGTTCCCAAGGCAGGAATGGGGTAAGTGTGGGGGGCTTTTGTGCCTTCTATGCAGGCTTCAGTGGAAAGAGATAGCCTTCAGGCAAAAAAATGCAGGAATTAGCAATTGGAAGCTGGGATGCTATGAAGTAAAATGGTAAAGATTATGATGATATGGCCAGGAAAATTGAGAGCATATGCTATCCCAGCCTTTTCCAGCTGCAATGTAATTAGCATCTCCCTTTCATGGTCAGCATGATGGGTGGTCACGGGTAAAATGTATTGTGTTCTGACTCAAAAGACTAAAGATAACTAGCTTCCATTTTCCAGTGTCTGGGTCTGGTAGGTATTCAGGCCTGCTGCTCCTGCTGGCCACTTGATGGACTCATAAAGTCAGTTGTGCCATGGCCTGTGCTTATCCTGGGAGATGTAGGAAGCTGCCGGACCACACAAGATTGAGTTAGTAGAAAATGTAAGGAAATATAGTTTAAATGTACATCAAACATGTGAGAGTAGTAGAGGCATATAGACATTAATCTGAATATTTTTGGTAGAGTGGCTTGTCATTTTTTATGTATTAATTTACAAGCGTTTATTTTGGTTTTTATTTATTTGGATGTAAAGACTTTCCCAACAATGATCTTAAAAAATAGAAATGCATATTTAATAAAATTTAAGTAATGAATTTCCATTTATCAAGAAAGTTCATGCTGAATATGTGACACGCATAAAATGTTTGTTGACATTAATGAACCACCAGTGGAGCTATAATGATGGTTATCACCACATGAAAACCAAAGACCCAGGTCTGCTGAAGAGGCACTGATATCTACCTCAAAAGTGAGTAGTTACTTTAAGTAGACGGTGTTGAATGAAAACAATCTAACACTGGATGCTACAAAAGGTGTGTCTATAACACACTGCAAAGCATGAATTTCAAGGCAAATAATTTAGCTTTTAAATGCAGTTCAAATTTTCTTGTGCATGTAGGAAAGCTCATTTGATATCTATTAAAAATATTGGCTCCATCAGCAGAAGGCCTTCATGAAAAGTTAAATGATGTCAGTTTTATATCAGAGTCATGATTCAATGAAACAAAGTCAGTTAACTCAATTCCAATAACACAACTTTTTTAGTCCAAATAATGGATGCAATGTAAAACATTTGGAAGTTCATCCTATCAAAAATGAAATAGCTGACATTAGTCACTTGTATTAGTCTGTTCTCATGCTGCTATAAAGTACTGCCTGAGACTGGGTAATTTATAAAGGAAAGAGTTTTAATTGACTCACAGTTCTGCAGGGCTGAAGAAGCGTCAAGAAACTTACAATCATGGTAGAAAGGGAAACAAACACGTCCCTCTTCACATGGCAGCAGGAAGGTAAAATGCCAAGCAAAGGAAGAAAAGCCCCTTATAAAACCATCAGATCTTGTGAGAACTCTCTCACTATCATGAGAAAAGCATGGGAGTAACCACCCCCATGATTCAATTACCTCCTACCAGGTCCCACCCATGACATGTGGGGATTATGGGAATTACAATTCAAAATGAAATTTAGGTGGGGACACAGCCAAACCATATCACCAGTTAAAAGTCAGCACTGGGGATAAAATTTTATGTTTTATGGTCATAATCGGAATACCAATTTTGGTGGAATACAGTATCATTCTAAAGTTAAAAAAACAGATTGAGCATGATGTACTTGGATCAGTTTGGTACACACATAATAATATTGTTGTATGCAAAAAAACCTGTGATTGCCTACCAATCAAATCAGAAGCTGCAGTTGTAAGAATTTACAAATAATTTTATAGATATGTAACCTAATTGAACTAAAAAAAATTTGTAATGGAAAGAATGTTGAATACAGGAAATGCATCAACATATAAATACAGTTTCTTTCTTTGTTTTCCATTAGCAATCATGTCTTAGAAACATATGAGCCATTGAAGAACTAATTTGTGCATCAACCTAAGTCTCTTTCAATAATGTTATACTTTTTATATAAATGAGTCTTTTAAGTTTTGTTGCATTTTATTCAAAATTAGCTGAAAACATTTAATCAAAGTATTCAACAAATAAAGAGCTATTTGTTGAATTTCAATTTCAGCAGTTGAAATCTTTGAGCATATGGCAATTTTTGAAAAGAAAATTTTCAAGCAGGAAGTTAGTGAAACTTATGCCTAAGAAAGCAAAGAAGGAATACAACAAATTAAATAAGTACTCAAATGGTATACAAGTGTTAATTTTTAATTTCATTGTGTTTTTATTCTGTTGACATTTGGGAGGAATTTTTTATGGATTGAATGCTATATTGTATACTGAAATTAAATTAAATTGAGAAGGTTTATGATTTTACACTATCTAAATGTAGCCAAACATTCAAAAGGATATATATATAAAGACAACTTATTTGCTGAATTTTGTCATGTAAAAATATTTGTCAAAGAAAGGTTACTCTAAATGAGGAGGAAAAGACAATACTGAGACAATATTTGAGTGAAATTGTTATATATTTCAGGATAAAGAAAATTAGAACTTCAAATATTTTCCATTTATCAGAATTTGCTTCATACTTGACACCTCAGCACCCACGGACAAATTTTTTTCAGCTTTGTTGAGGTATAATTCAGAAATTAAAATCTTATGTATTGAAGTTGTACAACATAATGTTTAGATATATACACACACATTGTGAAATGATTACCAAAGTCAAGCTAATTGCCATATCAGTCACCTCACCTCACATCATTAACTTTTTTGTGTGTGTGGTGAGAATATTTAAGATATACTCTCTTTAGTACATTTCAAGTATATAACATATTATTATTAACTATAGTCATCATGTCACCAGAACTTACTCATCTCATAACTCCAAGTTTGTACCCTTTGACCAACATCTCCCCATTTTTTCACCCTCTGACCCCTGTTAACCATCATTCTCTGCTTCTATGAGTTCAACTGTTTTCAGTTTCACACACAAGTAAAGAAACATTTTCTTAGTTTAAAAGACAGTGGTTTATTTCCATAAGGATATCCAATTGATCTAAGCAACATTTACTGAAAAGCCCATTCTTTTCCCAACTGAACTACAGTAACATCTTTATTGTAAATCAAGTGCATGTGTGAGTTTGTTTCTGGATGTTCAGTTCTGTTCCATCATTCAGTACGTCTATTCTTGCACCAATACCACATGTCATAATTAACTGAAGATATGTAGTAACTCTTTATTTATTTATTTGTTTTGAGTTGGAGTCCCACCCTGTTACCCAAACTGGAGTATAGTGGTGCAATCTCAGCTCACTGCAACCTCCGCCTCCCAGGTTCAAGCGATTCTCTTGCCTCAGCCTCTCAAATAGCTGGGATTACAGGTATGTGCCACCATGCCATGCTAAGTTTTGTATTTTTAGTTGAGAGGGGTTTCACCATGTTGGCCAGGCTGGTCTCGAATGCCTGACCTCAGGTGTTCGGCCTCCCATGGTTATGGGATCACAGGCTGAGCAACTGCACACAGTCAAAGATATATAGTAACTCTTGATATGCAAACATGTAAGTGCTCCAATTTTGTTCTTCTTCAAGGTTATTTGGCTTTTATTGGTTCTTTGCATTTCCATATGAATTTTAGGATTAGCTGTTCAAGGAGCCCACACCCCACAAAAACCCTTTAGGGTTTTTATTGGGATCGCATTGAATCTATTGAATCTATGAATCATTGTGAAAAAAAAATCTTGAAATCATAAGGGTTTTTTTTATATATAAGCATGGTACATCTCTACAATTACTTAAGTGTCTTTAATTTCTTTCTTTTTTTTTTTTTTTTTGGAGACGGAGTTTCGCTCTTGTTACCCAGGCTGGAGTGCAATGGCGCGATCTCAGCTCACTGCAACCTCCGCCTCCTGGGTTCAAGCAATTCTCCTGCCTCAGCCTCCTGAGTAGCTGGGACTACAGGCACGCGCCACCATGCCCAGCTAATTTTTTGTAGTTTTAGTAGAGACGGGGTTTCACCATATTGACCAGGATGGTCTCGATCTCTTGACCTCGTGATCCACCCGCCTCGGCCTCCCAAAGTGCTGGGATTACAGGCTTGAGCCACCGCGCCCGGCCAAGTGTCTTTAATTTCTTTCAGCAATTTTGTAGTTATCAGTGTGGAGGTCTTGCACACCTTTTGTTAAGTAGTAATATTTCTTAGTATTCGATGATTGTGACATTACATATGGTAATGTTTTAAATTTTTATTTTTTAATTGTTTGCTGCTAGTAGGTAGAAATGCAATTTATTTTTGTTTATTGAACTTGTATTCAGTGACCTTGCTAATTCGCACATTAATTTGAATATTTTTTGTAGATTCTTTTGGATTTTCTATATACACAAACATGTCATGTGTGAATAAAATAGTTTTACTTCTCACTTTCTGATATTTATAAATTTTATTTATTCATTTATTTATTTATTTTGCTTTCTGTGCTGGCTAGGGCTTCCTGTAAACTTTAGACAGAAGTGTTAACAGAAGACATTTTGTCTGGGTCAATAGATATTTGTAAGGAAAAAAGTAAAACACTGTTTCCAAAAATTAATTTAAGGTAGCTAATAGACCTAAATTCGAAAAGTAAACCAGTTAAGCTTCTAAATAAAACATAAGAAAATATCTTCATTATCTTGGAGAAGGCAAACATTTCTTAAACCAAACATGGATTATTCAAGACATAAAAGAAAATATTGAAAAATTGAAATTCATTATAATTTAAAACTTTTGTTCATCAAAACACACCACTAACAGAGCAAAAACACAAGCCATATATTGGGAGAAAAAATTCACAAAATAAACCCAATAATACTATATTAAACAGAGAGAGAAAGAAAGAAAAGAGAAAGAGAGAAAGACACATTCTGATAATTTTTTTAAAAAAAGAAAAGGTTTGATGAGGAACTTCTCAAAAGAAAAACTCCAAGTGGCCGAAAAGCAAATAGAAGGTACTCAATGCATTAGTCATTGGGAAAGCGCACATTAAACTGCAATGAGACATGTTGCCATATACCTACAGAACGGCTAAATTTTAAAATACTAACAATATAAAATGTTGACAGACATGCAGGGTAACTAGAATTCTGTTCATTAAGTGAACAACTTTGAAAACCTTGTTGGCACTATCTCCTAGAGTAAACAAATTCTGACCCTACCTGGAATTCCACATGCCACATGTAGGCATGTGCATATAATATATATATATATATATATATATGAAATTACTTTCTGTGTCCACCAGGAATGGTACGGCACCTACTGGGTGCCAACACTTTGCAGGGCTGAAGTAATGCCCTCCAAGATATGTTATATGCTGTAATTCATCTTTCAATATGTGGTATTGTTTACCCACAGTCAGAAGGCAGATGTCTGGAAATCAAAAGATGGAAATGGGAGTAGCTCCTCTCACTATTACCCCTAAAAACTCAATAGCAAAATTTTACAACTTTTGAAACCATGCCCCAAAGAGTTAAAGAAACCAGTGACTCAAAATAAACTTAAGATAAATTCTTGAGTTTACGGGATGGCAGATAAGAAAAGAAACAACTTGCTGAAGCTCTGAAATTCCCTCAGTTTGCAAGGTAACAAAACTGCCTGAACTCGGTTGGAACCAATATGCCAACCTGAGTCTGCCCAGAACAAGCTTACTGACATCACAGTCTGAACTTTCACCACGTTTCATACTAATTTTCCCTGAATTTGCACATGTAATCTTTGAGATATCATAAAGAAATAACTGCCTATGGCTGACGACTTTCTAGACCTTCCCTTTTCTGTCACCAGTCATCTATTAATCCCAGAATCCATCACCTAAATCTTTCTTAATAAAATTACTACCTAAAAGCCAGCACAGGGAGACAGATTTGAGGTAGACTCCTGTCTTACTGGTCAACCTACAAGAAAAAATTTTTTTTTCTCAAAAACTTGGTATCATAGTTTTGGCTTCTAACACATTGTGTAGTGAGCTTTTGCTTGGTAACACTTTGACCTCTGCTGGTTCAAAGATCTTAGTGCCCAGGATACGTATGTTTCCACCAGAAATATAAAAATGGTTTTAATAAACTAGAAGCTGAGACTGCTACCTGGCCACCTTGGGTTCCTCATGCCAGTAAATCGGGCAAACAGTAAAGTTAGTGACTGAGGTGATTGATCCCGACTATTAAGTAAAAATTGAGTTCCTACTCTGCAACGGAGCAAGAAGGAGTTTTGTATTTATATTCTATGGTTGCATGACAAATTACCATAAATATAGTGGCTAAAAACAGTACCCACTTTTATAGCTCGCAGTTCTGAAGGTCAGAAGTCTGGCACTTTGTGGTTGAGCTCTCTTTCCAGGATGTCACAATGATCAGAGAAACATCCTATCAATTGGTTCCAGATTGAGAAGGTATGATGAATAAAGTGATGCTGCCTTGGGAAAATATCATATGTACATACATTTCCCTGGATGGAAAAAAAAGTGCTTAGTGTGCTGTGGCTGTCAATTTTGTAGCAGAGAAATTTAAAAGGTTTTGTTGTTGCAATAAACAATGGTTAGATCACAAAACAGGTTGCGAGTGTGGATGATGAAGCAGAGAGCCTTGTTAGGAAACACAGGAATACATTTCTGCAGTGTTCCCTCTACACAGGTTCAAAGCCTGCCTCAGCTATTTGCTTATTTTGTGATTAAAGAAGATACTGTCTCTCTCCAGACTCTAGTTGCATCACCTAAAATAATGGCATAATCAAACTAGTCATTCATCTGCCCTATTTGCATGTGGCCTGCAAGCTGAGAATGGTTTTTACTTTTTTTTTAATGACTTAAAAAAAAAAAAAAGAATATGTGACAGGAATATGTGATCCTGAAGTCTAAAATGTGTACTTTTTGGATCTTTACAAAGAATGTTTGCCAACATCTGAACTGGATCAGTAGTTGCCATCCTGGGCTTTTTTTAAGGCAGAAAAATACTAATTTCTATTAAATGAAATCTCATATGGAACCCCAGCAAAACATCAAACAAATAGGTAGAATTGCTCTGGTTAAAGGGGTGAGAGGTTTTATTGAATGTGTTTCCTCAGCGTCTCCCTAGTTCTCCTCACACCTGAGTCTGTCTTCAGAACCTTTGGGCTCTACAGAATGTGGGTTGAAAACATTGATTCTAAAAGGTCTCCAAGCTCTTCCAGTATTAACATTTTGATATTGTTTTTCATATTGGCCAATGCTGCCAAGGAACACTTTGGTCTCCCAAGAGCTGAAATTGGTTTAATAATATAGCCCAATAATTATTAATGTGGCACATGGGTGTGAACAACCACAGAGCTCCAACAAAATTACAGAACTGTGAACAAAGCAGTTAGATCTTTGCCCTCTTTCCCCAAGAGTTTCTATTAGCTTCCTGAAAGTGTCCATTTTACACCAAAAATCAGTCTTGCTGAAGCTGAAACCGCCCCTAGATATAGACCTGTCTGATAAAAGGGACAAATTTGGTCTGGTCTTTTCAGTTTGAAAAGCCTGCTTTTTTTTGAATGTAAGAAATAAGATTATGTCTAAGCTTTTCTGAAGGATCTTAAAATGCAGAAACTAAGTTTAATAGGCAATTCTTCCTGGGCTGTGTAACAATGCACTCCTTGCCAAACCAGAGACAAATACCAGTTCCTCACTTCACAGGGGCTTTCCTCCTTTGTCCTAAGGGGAGAAGTTTTTGAACCACTGAGAGTTGTACAAAGGTTTGATTCAACTGTCTTTCTGGCATGTTCTTTGTGGAATCTGCCTCTAAGGTAATGGCCTATATCTCGAAGCTATAATCTACCCACTAAGCCAAAGACTCTTCTGTGCTAAAACCTAGGAGGGAATGGGGTGAAGTTGATTCTTTTTCTACATCCCTATTTCATATCCTAGAGATTCTAATGCTTTCCCAAGATTTCCATAAACTCCCGGGGGACTAATATTTTTACAGTTACCTCTGGTTCTGATTTCCCATCTCTACTCAACTCTACATAGGGTAGATGGTTCTCTATTTCCACCCCGGCATATCCTCAAACATAAAACTTAATTTCTATCAAAAGCCATTAAAAATTTCACCAGGATGACAGTATGAGGAGTCTCTCTCCCCTTAACTCCCAATCAAAAATCTGCAAAAGCACTCCCCAGAAAAATATTCATAATTTATTGATACATATTTGGAGAGAGAGAGAGAGAGGGAGAAATATATAGTATATAGACATATATTATCTATTTATCTACCTATCTATCACCGATCATTTAAAGTTTCTGGAAATTATTCTAAAGTCTTGTAGAAATAAGCATTTACACAAGAAAATCCACTAAAACTCAGTAAGACAAGTGAGGCATTGAATTGGAGCCAATGTCCTCCCCAGAAGCTGAGCAGATGCCAGTGCCATGTCTCCTATGCAACCTGCAGAACCTTGAGCCAATCAAATCTCTTTTCTTTATATTATGTTAGTGCAAAAGTAATTGTGGTTTTTGGCATTACTTTTAATGAAAGTTCATAAGAGAGCATTAAAGTTTGGGAAATTTGCAACCTGGTCATGTGACAGAGAAAGAAAAAGTTTTTTTCCAGAGAAGAATTCAGCCAGGCATGGTGGCTCATGCCTGTATCCCAGCATTTTGGGAGGCCGAGGCAGGCGGATTACCTGAGGTCAGCAGTTTGAGACCAGCCTGGCCAATATGGTCCAACACCATCTCTACTAAAAATATAAAAGTCAGCCAGGTATGGTGATGGGTGCTGGTAATCCCAGCTACTCAGGAGGCTGAGGCAGGAAAAAATCGCTTGAACTTGAAAGGCAGAGGTTGCAATGAGCCGAGATCAGGCCATTGCACTCCACCTAGGTGACAAGAACAAAACCCAGTCTCAAAAAAAAAAAAAAAAAAATCAAGTGGGCCATATATCAACCACTTGCTAGAGACAGTTGCATAACCAAAAGAGAGCCAAGAGCTTAAAAGACCTTCATGGCAGCCCCTCCCACCATGGGCTCAGATGCCAAGGAGGAAAGAATGGTTTTGTGGGCCAGGCCCAGGGCCCCACTGCCTTGCACAGCCTTAGGACACTGCTTCCCGCATTCTGGCCTCTTCAACTCCAGCCAGGGCTTAAAGGGGCCCTGGTATAGTTCAAGCTGCCACTTTAAGAGAATGCAAACCATAAAGCTTGGCAGCTTCCATGTGATGTTAAGCCTGCTGCACAGAATGCAAAAATAAATGCTTGGTGGCCTCTGCCTAGATTTTAGAGGAGGTGCGACAAAGCCTAGGTGCCCAGGCAGAATCCTGCTGCAAGGGAGAAACCTCCAGAGAGAGCCTCTACTAGGGCAGTGTGAAGGGAAAGTGTGGGGTTGGATGTCCCACACAGAGCCTCCACTGGGGCACTGCCAAGTGAAGCTGTGGGAAGGGGGCCTTTGTCCTCCAGACCCCAGAATGAAAGATCCACTGTCAGCTTGCACCCTGCATCTGTAAAAGCCACAAGCACTCAAAAACCCATGAGAGTAGCTGTGGGGGCTGAACCCTGCCAAGCCCCAGAGGCAGAATTTTCCAAGGTCTTTGGAGTACATCTCTCACAAAAGTGTGCCCTGGGTGTGGAACATGAAGTCAGAGGAGATTATTTTGAAGCTTTACAATTTAATAACTGCCCTGCTGGGTTTTGAACTTCCTTGGGACATTCAGCCCCTTTGTTTTGGCTGATTTCTCCCCTTGGGAATGGAAATGTTTACCCAATTTCTGTACTTTCATTATATCTTGGAAGTAAATAATCTGTTTTTTGTTGTATAGGCTCATAAGTGGAAGGGACTTCCCTTGTCTCAAATGAGACTTTAGACTTTTGAGTTAAAGCTAGAATGAGTTAAGACTTTGGGGGACCGTTGGGAAGGCACGATTGATTTTGCAATATGAGAAGGACGTGTGCTGGAGTCTTGCTCTGTAGCCCAGGCTGGAGTGCAGTGGCACAATCTCAGCTCACTGCAACCTCTGCCTCCTGGGTCCAGGTTCAAGCAATTCTCCTAACTCAGCCTGCCACGTAGCTGGGATTACAGGCAAGAGCCACCATCCACAGCTAATTTTTGTATTTTTTAGTAGAGACAGGGTTTCAGCATGTTGGCCAGTCTGGTCTTGAACTCCTGACCTCGTGATCCGCCCGTCTCAGCCTCCCAAAGCGCTGGGATTACAGGAGTGAGCCACTGTGCCCCACCTGTTTCGTATTATTAATAATACAGTTATTCCCACCTTTTCATTAATGTCTGCATGCTATATCATTTTTACCACTTTATTTTTAATCTGTTTATGTTTAAATTAAGTTTCTTTTAGACAATATAGGGTCTTTACTTTCTGAGATCTAGGACATAATGTGTCTTTATACCCTCCTAGATCTCAGAAAGTTAAAAAAAAAGAAAAAAGAAAAAGACACCATATTCCCTTCTATAACATTTCTTTAGCTTTTCTGACTGGCTTAAAAACAAAATTATCACTTCATATAGTATCATGTTGGATAAAATTATTATGAGTTACAAATATATATCTTACAAGTGTTTTAATATCAAATATCATTGACTATCATAGCTGAAAGAATTTTTTAGATAATCTAGCTCAGAGATTCTCAAAGTATGGTCCCTAGACCAGCAGCATCATTAATATGTGGGAAATGAATAGGAATGTAAATTCTCTGGCCCAACCCTAGACATACTGAGTCATAGATTCTGGAAGTCGAACCTATAGATCTGTGTTTTCACAAGCCCTCCGGCTTATTCTGATGTATAATAATGTCTGAGAATCACTATTCTAGTTTAATACTAGAGATCCACTGTGCATCAAAATATGTGTCAAGGAATGAGCTAGAGAAGTTTTGTAGGAATCAGATCAAATTAAATGATTCGAGTTTTAACCTGTATGTAATGAGGTTGGAGGCGCTTTAAGCAGGGAAGGCATATTTGGATTGGGACTTTATTACTTATTATACATATTCATCTATTCACTGACCCACCAAATATTTATTGAGTGCCTATAAGGTGTGAGGCTTTGAGCTAAGAAGCTGAGCTATTAATCTATCAGTAAATTTTGTTGAATTGATTAAGAATAAACGAATGGGAGGCCACTTACAGGTTTATTGTAAAAGTTGACATGGAAGATGACAAAAGCTTAAACAACATGGTACTGGAGTAAACTGATTAGAAGACACTTGCTACATTACATGTACTTCTCTAAGGCTTTCATTTATACCCAATTTGGTATGTGTCTTAGTCCTTTCAGACTGCTGTAAAAAAAAATCCTAAACGAGGCAGCTTATAAACAACAGATCTCTTTTTCTAAAATTCTGAATTGTGGGAAGTTCAAGATCAAGGCACTGGCTGATTTGGTGTCTGTCTAAGGCCCACTTTCTGGTTCAAAGGGGAGTCTTCCTGCTGCTTTCTCACATGGTGGAAGGTGCTAGCTAGCCCTCTACAGTCTCTGTTTTAAGGACAGTAGTCCCATTTATGAGGATTCCACCTTCATAACCTAATCAATTCCCAAAGGGATCACTTTCTAATACCATCACCTTGGGAGAGATTCCAACCTATGAATTTTGGGGTGACACAAAGTTTTGAACCATAGCAGTATGAGGAGGTGGAATAAGGTTAAAATTACCTTGAGATTACCAGCTGAGGCAACTGCATAGAATATGGTGATATCATTAACTAAATTGAAAATATGGAAAGAAGAGCACATGAGGGAATTGGATGACCAGATACTATATGGTAGGGGAGCTTCATCAACCCAGTTGCAATGGCATGACCTCTGATGGGGACCCATAGTGACTTGAGTCATTAGCACAGAAGGTAGTCCAAATCCATTGAAAATATTCTTAATGAACAGAAAAGAAAAAGTCTTTACATTGAATTGAAATACTGACATTTTGTAGTTTAACTCATTAGTCTTGTTTGACTAGCAACCCAGAATAAATCTAATTTGGAGAGTCCCTAAAGCTGAATTCTCAAAGAAATGGCTGTAAACCAAATGTTTATACTCTAAGCCTGTTGACTTCTATTATCATTTGCCTTCATTTCTGAGGATCTGCAATTTGGCAATGATTTGTTCACACCCTAATTGTTTCTTTTTCTATTTAGTTCTTACCAACAGTTTCAATTATTAAAAAGTGGACTTTTTATGTATCAAGAAAGCTTTCTATTAACTCTAAAATCATCTCTTTTTGAAAAGTGAGTCACCATCCCCTTCTGTAGTCATCTTGTAAAATTCTCTTTTAATCAGGTGAAAATGAACGAACATAAACAAAACCCTTATGCTCCCCTTTATTGAATTATAGGCTATTTGCTCAACCTTTTGCCTCTATGCATAGATTTCTCTTATTCACACCTAGAGGTCTGTGTCTTACTGACTCAAACAATATCATTATCACAAATTTTTCTTACAAAGTAAGACAGAGCAAACCTCAAGGCTCCAGTTATCCTTCTATCTCTAACATTGTTTACTGCACTCATCTTCCCTGTGCTAGAATAAAATCAACAGTTAAAGGTCTGCCCTCAGATTCTCCCAGATCTATGGGTTGTTTTAGGTTTAAAGGCCAATTTATTGTCTTGTGGTTGAGAGGTTACTGATAATATTGAATAGAATGAACATCTAGAAAACATCCATCTCCCAGTGCTTTTTCTGCTTTTTAAAACAAATGTTATTTTCTGATATTAAAATCAACACGTAAGAAAAAGAATTGCAAAATAAATAAAAGCATACAGAAAAATATCAAGATAACCTCACCACAAAGAGAAACAATTACTACATTTTATTGCATTTTCTTCCTCAATTTTTTCTATGCTTATGCTTTTACGGTTAAGACCAGATATCTTTTCTTCTGCTTTTTAACTTTATGTAGCACTGTATCTTTGCATTCAAATTAATATTTTAAACATTATTTTAAAATAGCCACAAAATGATTCCTTATATGGATATTTAAAATTCTAGCTTAACAATTCCTGAATTTCTGGTCATTTAGTTATTTTCCAATGTTTTGGCTATCACAAATAGCGCTACAGCAAAAATCTCAGTGCATGAAGCTCTGTCTAAATTTTGGATGGAAAAGTATAGATTATTTTTCTGTCTAAAACAGAGGTATTGAATTTCTAATCTGAAGGAAGGAAAAATTTTTTTAAATAGAAAAATTTCTTTTCTTTTTTTCTAAACCTTTGTACTAAGTTAGGATCATACAACACATACGCAGCTTTTTAAAAAATTTTATATTGCATTAGTACGTTTCTTAATACTTAAAATTCCCCAAATTTTGGACATTTCATTTTTGATTACATTTTAGTAACAATTGCTGTGCATAGATTTGGTTATATCTTTATTATTTCCATGAGATAAACATAACAGAGGCAGAATATGTTAACAAAAGGATTTGAATGTATGATATATTGTGTTCTCATTATTTATTTTTAGCTTCCATGATCTGTTTTTACACCAGACATTTTTTATGGGTTTTTGTTGCACCCTTTCCCTTTTTGATATTACTTTTACTTTAATTAAGACACAATTTCAGAACATATAGAACATTCACATCCTTTTTAATAGCTATGTAGTTATCCCTTTGTATGGATATGCTATAATTGATTTAACCATGCTTCTATAGGTTGATGTATGTTTCTAGTTTTTTATATTTCAAGCAATGTTGAAAGACTTTCTTTCCTGAGTAGCACTTAGCAAATATTTCCCCTTTCCAATATTATGTAATTATTCTGCTATAGTTTCTTCCAGAATATAGATTTAACTGCATATTTATATATTTAGAACTTACGTTGTACATACTTAAAATAGAGATCAAACTTTATTTTACTCCACGTAGCGAATTATTCCTACATAATTTATTGAGTAATTCATCATTTCCTTACTGTTTCTTATGTCTATATTTGCACATACACTGGATCTTCTAATAGTGTCTCTCTTCTTATTCACGAATCTGTCTATTCTTCACACATCTTTAATCACAGAAGCTTTATAGTACATTTAAAATCTGATAGGAAAAGTCTTAATGCATAAGTCTTCTGTTTCAAAATGTTTTACCTAGATCCATTAATGAATGCCAAAATTCGCAGGCAAAAGTTTAAGCAAAAATAGAGTATTTGCATAGTCTCAAAGTAGCTCCCTGACACCAACTATGTAGTAAGGGGAAATACTAAATTTATAGGGAAGAATCTCGACAGATAGCATTTAACCAAGTGATCAGGATTAATGTTACCAATAATACATGTCAACATCATGTCCATCTAATACAATGCACTGAGAAGGGCAAGGTACCCTTCCCAGGAATGCCCAACCTGAATCTAATCATGAGAAAACAAAGTCGAGGAATATTCTAGAAAATTAACCAGGATCCTCCAAAAGTGTCAAGGGTGCAAAGGATAAGAAAAGACGGGGGAATTGTCACATAATGGAGAAGACTAGGGGGATATGACAATTAAAAGCAGTGTGGGATCCTGAAACAGCAGGAGTTCATTAGTGGAAAAGCTGGTGAAATCAGAGAATCTGCTCCTTACCTCTCTCCTAGTTTCTAGTGGTAACTGGCTATGCTTCTCGTTCCTTGGCCTGCAGAGAGATCACTCCAATGTCTTTCTCCATCTTAACAAGGTACTCTTCTTCCTGAGTTTCTGTGTGTTCGTCTCTGTTTCTTATAGGCACTTTCATTGGATGTAAGGCCCACCTTGATCTAGTGTAATGTCATCCATAATCTTGTTTTAATTGCAACTGCTAAGATCCTATTTCCAGATGGGGTCACATTCTGAGGTTCTTAGTGGACACGTTTTTTGGTTTGTTTTTGTGGGGGGGGGTGGTGGGGGTGAACACTAAAACATCCTATATAACACACGGGTTTTATTTTCTTAACCACAGCACTCTCAGTGCCAAGGAAACTGTCTGGCATTGGGTTGTTTACTGCATATTTACTAAATGTCGAACAAATTGAATTCCCTTTATTCAAAAATTAATTAGAGCTGAGTGGTGACTGCTCCCTTCACATGGCATTTGGTCTCTATCTCCTTATAAGATCTGCATTCATTCATATCATCTGCTGAGCCTTATAGCTGTGTGGATTTAGGACCCCTGTCCATCAGGCTTATAGTACTGCCCACTTTTTCTTTCACTGAAATGGAAAGAAAGGATGAGGGAAATTGGAGAGGAGAGAAATTCCCTGGAGGACTCATGAAGGGCAATGCAAACCATAGCCAGCCAGCCTGGATTGGGATTCTGGCTCTGTCACCAACTCATTGTGCATCCCAACTGACTCAGTTTCTTCATCTGTAAAATGGGAGTAATAATAGTGCCTGTCACTTTGTTGTGAGGACTAAAGAAACTGATTCTCATAAAGTGCATAATCAAAAAGTACAGAGCAAACTGCTAGAAAAACGTTAGCTAGCATCCAAATGCCCTGGTGTCCAAAGTTAACCCAACCTCCAGGAATACAATAGGAATCAGAAAGAATAGAAAACCTAGAACCATGTCTTTTCAACCTTCCAATTATTTGGAAGAGCCAAATTATTTCTTATTAGACTTTGAGACAATCTCATACACTTAAACCAACATTTACATTTTTAAATGAGAACCACACCAGCCTGCTTCCTTGTAATAACTTCCAGATGAGAAAGATATTTTCTTTTTAAGCTAAACATTTAATCATATTACAATCATATTTTAATTACTCTAGGGAAAGGATAAAGAAACCAAAGAGTGAATCTCTTGGATAATGTATTTGTATCTCCAGCTTGAAATTTTTTCCTACTAGGTTTCCAGCATCTTATTTCCTTTTCCCTCTTGCTCCCACTTTGTCAATTATTAGCTTTAGAAGCAATTGGTTACAGGCTGAAAGGAAGAAGAAGAGAATGATATTTGAATACCAGAACTTTCTCTTAAACAGTTTGCTAACATTTTTCATTTGATGCTATAAAATGTATATTATTACTCTTATTTTACAAATTAATAAACTAAGACTTAAAGATAAACTGAGAAGTAGCTTGCCTAATGTCATCCAAATATTATGTGATGGAGCTATTTGATATAGTCAGTTTAACTTCAAAGTCTGCAATATTTGTTATACAACACAATGTCCAGCAGTTAAAATATAGTGTTATAACTGCAATTACACAGAGAGACATGCATACACCACCCCGTCCTCCACACACACCTCAGCATGCATTTTTGCCCTAGTACTTTGGCCCATTTAAATAAAACTTCTATTAGTAAGATGACTTTAACAAATTGCCTTATATTTTAATAAAGATAATAAATTAAGGGAAAGGTTAGGAGACTTGCTGGCTTCAGTAATACTCGTTTCGCAAAGAAGACAAGGCTCATTTGGGAATAGCACTTTTTCTCGACGCAAAACTGCTATGCTTCATGTTCCAAAAACCTTATCATATAAGCAGATTAATTTTAATAGGGCACATTGGCTCATATTGTTATTATTATGCAAATGTTTTGAATCACCACTTTAAAAGGAAACAATCTAATTTTCTTTTCCTTAAGCTTCTTTTTAATTTTCTCCATTCTGTAAACAAATGAGCTAACGTTGAATACTTGAAGGAATCAGAAAGAATAGGAAACCTAGAACCATGCCTTTTCAACCTTCCAATAAGAAAAACCAAATTATGTGACCAAACATTGGCAAAAAATATAGCCAAAGACTTACAAGTGTTGGGATAACTGTCTGTAATGTATGTCTTGTGGAAAAGTCGCTTACATTCATTCTCTGAGGTCTACCAAAGATAGCAAAACAGGGATCCTTAGAAAGTCTTACTGGGATTCAGAGTCCTTATTTATCTATATATTTGTAGGTGATAAAAGTACACATTTACTGAAAATGTCTCTATCCAGCAATAAAGTTGGCTGCCTTGTGAAGTTGTCAGGTCCTACCATTGAAGGTGACTGGGCCAGTTGGTTGAAAATGACCTAAAGGTGAAGCAACTACCCTATAAAAGTCATTCAAGGCCTCTCTGAGGTTTCTTCCAGCACTAAGATTCTTTAATTCACACATCAATGGGCATGCAGTCATCTATGCCTGTTGGTGTTCTATCACTCCACTTTCAACATTAGCCAGTTGACCCTAGTGACTTGATCCTCTCCACTGTCAACTCTCTAAATCAGGGACCTATGGGCCATGGATCAAATCTAGACAGCCACATGTTTTAGTAATTGCATATCAGCTAAGAATGGTTTTTAACATTTTCAAATGGTCAGAAAAATTCAAAAGAGGAATAACATTTCAAGACATGTAAAAATTATATAAAATCCAATATCCTTTATCCATAAAGTGTTACTGGAACACAAACTCACACTCATTTGTTCATGTATTGCCTTTGGCTACTTTTATGTTACAGTAGAAGAGTTGAATAGTTGTGACTGGTACCATATATCTGCAAAGCTGGAAATATTTGTTATCTGGCTTTCTACAAAAATGTTTGCTGAACCCTGCTTTAAAATATAGACCTGTAAAGACAGGCATTGTGGTCTTTGTTGTTATCTTTGAAGGTTTACTATTCAGCACATAGTGGCTTCAATGTTATGGTTGTTGAATGAACAAGTGAATGAAAAATGATCCTGTTCAAAATGTATAAAAAGTAGGTATCTGACTACAAACAGATTCGTCTTCTAGACAGACCACCAGAAACTTCTATCCTTCTTTCCAAACAAGCAGAGGTACATTGCATGCAAAAAGGGGGTTCAACCACAGCTAATACTGAGATATCGTGTACCTGCATACCATAATGCCTTGCTTCTATTCTGATTGTCTGGGCCATACCTTAGTAGTCACTAGCAATTTTGGAAATCACCCTGGACACACTACAGGCTGTTATCTTAAAAACTTATGATTTATTCAGGTCCTGCTGAATTCCCAAAATTCCTTAAGAAATTTTGTCTTTTCTTGCCTTGATTAGTTGGCAATTGTAATTCTCCCTGGAGGAATAATTGTAGGGAATTATTCTTTTCTTTCAACACAGAGAGAAAGCTAGCTCAGCAATCCAATGACACTTGCTGCAGGTTACATGAATGTCAACACCTCCTCCTCTTCCCTCCACACAAAAAGAATATTAATACATGAAGTCACATTTAACAAAATATCCTGCAAACATTTCAGCAGCAACATTTTTGGAAACCCATTTTAGAATGTTAAAGTTCATTAGAGATGCTTACACTAATTCTCATCTCCCCTCCCAGCTTTTTAAAACTGTTAGCCACATAGTACTAATTATCCAGCTGGCATTTTTGCAACAGCAGTTTTCCAAGTTGCCTCCCCAATTTGAAGCTGTCAGGAGAAGTGCTGAACACTTGCATTTACTCCTCTGGCTTGGTGCTCTAATTAAAGCAATAAATACGGTTCCCTTCAAGGGAGAAGTAGGCAGGGAGGAAAGATCTCTTCCGATCCATTGGTTTCACAATGTAGTTTGTAGGATTTACATAAGACCATGAAAGAACCTTTACACAGAGACAGAAGAAGAAAGAGGCAGCTACTGGGTAGAGGAGAGAGGGAGGATAGCTCCAATCCCAAGGCCAGAGTAGACAGGAGATGGGATGCCCTCTGAGAGACAAGGACAGATGTCTCACGAGTTTTCTTATTGCTTATTAGTTAGAGCCAGCCTGATATGATTTAGAATTACAGAAATCTCAATGATCATTTGAGTCACAATTATGATATGGAATGAAGCACACGATTTTGTTTATGTGTTTATTTGATATTTGCTTTCTTTTGATTTGAAGAAGAAAAAATGGTGAGTTAAAGTTGGGAGGCTAAGGAGGGTCGATGATGAGGTTGGAAGTTCAAGACCAGCCTGGCCAAGATGGTGAAACCCTGTCTCTACTAAAAATACAAAACTTAGCCGGACACAGTGGCAGGTACCTATAATCCCAGCTACTAGGGAGGCTGAAGCAGGA
>NW_016107430.1:3047612-3093993 GCF_001604975.1 Cebus imitator | reverse complement strand
TTGCAATGATTTTGCATTCATTTTGACTTAATTTTCATAGAAGGGGAAAAAGTACAATGACCCTATATCTTATTTTTCAAAAACATCCCTCTAAGACTGACGAAAGGCTATTTAGCAGTTGAAGTCATTATGTTTCTGATTTTTTTAGCAAATTTCAGTTTTGACCCTAGCAAGTGACTCTATCAAAGAAAAATCTCATGCCTTCTCCTACCCCTTCTAACTACATTTTAACATTTTTGAAATAATTTTATTACTTTTATCATTATCGTTATTATGTTTTATCACATGAGTTATCTGTTCCGTAAATATGATTTGCATAATTGGATTATATTAGTTTTAGATTTAAAAAGATCCAGCACACACCACTAACATTTTTTTTTTTTTTTACTATGGGTCCTTCAGTTCTCATTTAATTTTTTTTTGCTTTATGCTTTTTACTAGCAGAATTTGTCAGCAAGTGCATGTGTGCATTTGGGATAAGAAGGGATGTTTGGTGCCGAAATGCTTCATGTTTGAGTATATCTAATTGTTGTCTTATACTTGAAATACTTATGGGCTCTATCCATTATTTTTAGACACACTCCCAGAACTTTATAGAAAGCTTTTAAAATTGAATGCTTCCATGGGAAAGAGAAATGTCAATCTGATTTCCCTTTTCTGGCTCCTGTAGGCATTTGAATTTGTGATACCTGACTCTAGTTTAGCTCCTTCATTAGATTAAAAAAAAAAAAAAAGGCAAATAATTTTCAATACAGATTCTCACTAGGAGTATATATAAAGGATTAATCTTTGCCATTCTGATAAAGAAAGAAAATTATATGACACTAAGGCTTTAACCTGCATATCTTTGATCTTTAGAAGGGATTCAATATTTTTTACTAGATTACTTGATAACTAGCTGTACTGGTTTTTATAAAAATTAGCAGAGGTCCAGCTGATCATTCACACATAGATTATATATGTAAATTAACATAATAATAATGCAACTGGATCAGTTTAATGAATCAACTGTATGAAGATCAGCATACCATGTTAACCTGATTAGATTATTCTGAATCCAGCAGGGTAATATGATTTTTGCTAATGGCAAAATATATAAAATAATGAAATTTTATGACTAGAAGAGACTATTGCAGGATATTGTAATAACTCAGTGGTTTACAAACACTTTCAACTGTGAAATTGTTTTTTTTTGTTTTTTTCTTTTTGAGATGATGTCTTGCTCTGTTACCAGGTTGGAGTGCAGTGGTGCCATCTTGGCTCACTGCAACCTCTTTCTCATGGGTTCAAATGATTCTCCTGCCTCAGCCTCCTGAATAGCTGAGACTACAAGGGCATGCTACCATGCGCAACTAATTTTTGTATTTTCAGTAAAGTCGGGGTGTGAAACTCTTTTTTTTTAAAAATATTTTACACCAAGACCTAGTAAGTAAAACACATAAAATGGATGTGCTGTAAATAAAATGAAATAGGGCAGAGGAAGAAGAGAATTCAGCCTGATTTTTATCTTTCTGACTCAAGTAACTCAAAGAACCACAAGGTCCTATGACTCACAATTTGAAGATGGCATGATAGTTTTATACTCTGAACCTGTTCTCTGCTTGGGACACAGAACAAGAATAGATGCATGATTCAGAGCATGTTTTCTGGCCACAGGGGAATAAAACAACAAACTGAAAACAAATAGATCAGCAGAAAATTTCCACTGTTTAAAAAACAGTCAATATACTTCTAAAAAGTATCTAAAAATGTTGAATAAAAACTTACCCTAAGAAAGTGAGAAAAAAAAAACAGAAATCTTTTTTTGTTGTTGTTTTTTGAGATGGAGTTTTTCCTCATTGCCCAGGTTGGAGTGCAATGGCACAATCTCAAAATAGTTCTTAGAATAAAACAAACTAATAAAGTTAATGGACTTAGCTAAAAAAGCTGATCAAAATGTGAAATTCCACATCAAAATGGAATTAACAAAAAATATTATAAAGCAATTTGAGCCGAATAATGATGAAAGTACTGCTATTAGACAATGTAAAGTAAAGCTAAAGCTGTGATTAAAATGAATACATTAGAAAATATGAAAGTTTTTCTAAAAAATACCTTTAAAAGTTGAATAAAAACTTACCCCAAGAAAGTGAAAAAAAAAATAAAAAAAGGGAAATCTTTTTTTTTTTGAGACAGAGTTTTGCTCCTGTTGCCCAGGTTGGAGTGCAATGGCACAATCTCAAAATAGTTCTTAACAAAACAAGCTAATAAAGTTAACGGACTTAGCTAAAAAAGCTGATCAAAAACTAAGAAGGGGGAAACCCCTTAATAGCAGACATTAAAATTAGGCCATCGACACAGAGAGATGTTGCAGATATTACCAGATAATAAAAGGATATTAAAAACTTTATATAAGTAAACTTGAGAATTCCAGTCAAATTGGCACCTTTCTAGAAACCCCAAAACTGAAATAAGAAGAAATAAATATAAATAATTTCATATATATTAAATAAATTGATCTATAATTTAAATTCTTTCCACTAAATAATCTCAAGGACTGGAAGTCTTTCCCAGTGATTTCTCCCTAATATTTAAGGAAGAAACACCACCAATTTCGCACACACTCTTCCAGAGATAAGGGGAGGAAATGTATAGGGTTTGGGAGGGGAATATTTTTATCTCAAATTATTGGGTCAGCGTAACTTGATATTAAATTTAACAAGGGCATTACAAAAAAAGGCAATTTAAAGGTCAACAAGGCTAATGAACATACATAGATGCAAAAGTTTTAAAAATATTAGTCTAAATATTAATAATTAGAATTCAGTGGTATACAAAAGCATAATATAATCAAATGAGAGTTTATTCCAAGAATGTAAGCCTATCAGATATATATTGAGACAATATAATCACTGAGTGAGGGAAGACACTTTATATATATATATATATATATATATATATATATATATATAATGTATATGTACTTACATATGTGCATATATATTTCTGTGTGAATATACCTATTCATACATATACATGCATGTATAACATACATATGCATATCTATGTATGATATACACATACATATATTGTCTCTATGTATATATATATATATATATATATACACACACACATACATATAAAAATAAATATGTAAACAGTTAATTCACCGGTGGTAATTGAAGGAACCAAAAACATTAAAAGATATTACACCTCCCCAGTTATCAGGGAAATGTAAATTAATGCCAAAATGGGACACCTTTTTATATTTATCACATTTGCATCAATCTGACAATGCCAGTAAATGCTGGATGAAGTCATGCATCAGTGAGAAGCTTTGTAAATTGCTAGTGTCTTAGCCCAGGCTGCTATAACAAAATACCATAGACTATGTGGCTTAAACCACAGACATTTATTTCTCATAATATGGAGGCTGGGAAGCCCAAGATCAAGGTGCCAACAGATTCAGTTCCTGGCTTGCAGACAGCTGCCAACTCTGTGTGCTCACATGACATCTTCTTTGTGTGCATACTGACAGAGAGAGCTCTCATTTCACTTCCTCTCCTTATAAGGACACTAATCCCATCATAAAGACTCCACCCTTGTAACCTAATCTAAACCTAATTACCTCCCAATGGTTCCACCTCCAGATACTATCATACTAGGGGTTAAGACTTCAACATACGAATTTGAGGAGGGCACAGATATTCATCCCCTAATGGCTGGTTGGAGAATAAATTGGTACAATCACCTGGAGGAAAAGATCTGCAGAGTCGTTTATTCAACAGTTTCACTCCTAGATGAATTCTCTAGAGAAATATTCAAACCTGGGTAGAAGAAAACATAAAATGATATTATACTTTAAGAATGAGTGACTAGAAATGATGAAAATGTTCATCAGTAGGAGAACATATAAACTAATGATTATACAGTAAAATCCCTCTAAAACATAATAAATTAAGTTCAAACATTCAGCCAGGTAAAATAAGAAGTTTAGTTATGAGATCTTGCATTTATTGGTTTCCATTATCTATGGTTTGGCAGTACCTGGTGAAGTTGTATGACCTAGCTTAAATATCAGTGGGAGTGATTCTTGGTCTCATGTTTGAAATAAAATTCCAGGAGAGTGGTTATAGTATCAAGACTTTTCCAGTTCATTGTCATCCCCTTTTTTTGAGGCTCATATTTAATGAAATTATTCTGGAAGAATACTGGACATAAGAAGACATACTCTTGTCTTATGCTTAAAAGATAATTTCCATTGTGCCTGAGTTTCACACTTATTCCGAGATTTTAGTGTATATTACTTCAACAGAATAGTACATAGCACTTAAAATGTATGAACCGGAGCTGCAAATGTCAAGATGGAAATATCTCAAAAATATAAAGCTGAGTGAAAAAATAAATTGCAAAACAGTATGTAGAGTTTGATAAAATTTGATTCAATTCAAATTCCAAAACTAGAATTATACTGTATTATATTTTTTGATACATATGTAATATACTTCAAAAACAATAATGTAATGACACACACCAGCTTCATAATTGTAGCTACCTCTGGAAGGCAGGAAGATGAGATCAAGGTAGTAACAGTGATTTTCAATTGCGGTTGTTCCATTTCACCTCTTTTGAAAAACTGGAAGCCAATATGGCAGGATGTTAAGGTTTTTTGGTTCAGATGCTGAATATGCATCGTTCGTTATTTCATTTCATTTCATATGGTTAAAATATTTTGAAATTATAAACTATAGAAAATGAAATAAACCCATTGCTTTGACTCAGTAAGTCCCCTTCATCTTTATGAAGAAAACTGAGACCCAAGGATGTATAGAGTTTTCCTACAACCTGTATTTTATTTTCTGCCACTCTTTGGGAAGGGAGGTTTCCATTATTATTTGTGAGCCAAGTAACTAAAGTTTGGACATAATATGTTGGATTCACATCCTTTTTAAAAAAAAAGCAGCTGAAGGTAGTAGAATAAACTCTGCTGTGTGGTTGACATCCAGTGTTACCCAGTATCATCCAATTCAACGTGCTAGCTGAGACACTGAGTGGGCCACCTTACAAACAACCTTCCTAGTCCATTTCAGCTAATCTGAAAGCTCTGTTTTAGAAATATTCTAAAAAATCCTTTAACTCTCTGAAAGCGTCTGTGAAATGTTCTGAATTTCCTGAAGAAAGTGTCTATCTATAACACTGATAAGATTCTCAAAGTCATTCACGGCTCAGTAATGACTAAGATGACTATGTCAAACTTTCATCACTCTACACATAATTAGACTTTTAAGAAAAAAAAAATGGTATCTAAGAGCTTTTTTGGCATCAATGGTCAGAGCTCCTCCCCCTTGCCCTAGTCCATTTTCATAAAATAACAATGCTTTTTCACGTGAGTGATAGTTTGGATAGTTGAGAAGACATTGGTTTCCAAATCTAGTCAATCATTAGAATCACCTGAGAGCTTTTAAAATAATTTCTCCAAGAAACCTGAACCAGCAGAGTGAGAGACAATGATTTGTCTTAAAAAGCGACAACCCTCTGCTTCTATAGCTGGGTTTTAGAATCACTAAATTAGAACATGATGCTATTCAGACCAGCTTGTGTTTGATCCAATAGGATCAACAAATTTCATAGAGAGAAAAATCTCTGACCAAGAGTAACAAATTCTATCTTTAAAAGCTTTTCTACCATTAACTGCTTTTTATATAGAGGAGAAAAACAGAGGACTAAGTATAAAGTAAAAGTGAATGAATACGTCATTTTTCTCCTACTGAAAAGACAACTGAGACCTATGCCCCACAGAAAGTATAGGACAGAATCAAGATCCCATAAAAAGCCCACAGGAGTTGGTTAGATCTTTGTAGATCTTTGCATAAATGCTAAGATGGGAAGTATAACTGCACTTTTTAAACCTTATGCAAATTTTGTGAAACTGGAAAAGAATCTCTAAAAATGTATAATGTCTTGAATACAAAGGTGCTAATGCAATTTAACTGATAAACTAAAATACAGAATGTTCAAGCAAAGTACATGGCATGTCATATATGTGCATTTTGAGATCAGCTACCATTTATTGTTATTACAAAAAGCAGTTTAATAAGCTTTTAGGTGCTTGTTTAATCTTTTGAAAATCGACATGCCTATGAAATAAAAGCCATTCATTATCCCCTATTGTATAGATGAGAAAACAAACTAATATATTATAGTGATATAACTTGATTAAGATTACCAACTAATTACTAATTATACAAATCCAAAGTAGGGTTGTTTTATGACTTTCATAGGTACATTTGCTTTGGTGGGCTCCTTTCTCAATAAAAGATACTAAAGGTTACTGTTTTGACTAAATTGGTATAAAAATGAGTATAATTTAGGCCAGATTATATTCAATTTTGAATGTTTTTTCTGCATGGTTTGACATGATTATGAAGTCATTCTTATTTAAACTGTTTATGTATAAAACAATAAATATAAACTTTAGCTAATATAAACCAAAATTCACTGCAATATGTCAAATTATATTGATTTTCTTTTAATACAAAATCAGTCTGTATTCCTGGAATAAACTCTTCTTGGTTATAGTATATTTTTATATTGACGAATTTAATTTGCTAAATTTTTTTGAATTTTTGAATCTCTGATAATGAGAAATATTGATCTTTAGTTTTGTTTTTTGGTATTGATCCATGTCTATATTTGGTGTTAGTATTAGGGTAATGTTGGTCTTATAAAATGAATTGAATCTTTCCTCTTCTTTTATTATTTCAAGATATTATGTAGAATTAGTGGTATTTTTTATTTATTTTGTTTATTATTCAGTTAGTTAGTTATTTTTGAGATGGAATTTTGCTCTTGTTGCCCAGGCTGGAGTGCAATGGCTCAATCTCAGCTCACTGCAACCTACACCTCCTGGATTCAAGTGATTGTCTTGCCTCAGCCTCCCAAGTAGCAGGGATTACAGTCGCCTGCTACCACCCCCAGATACTTTTTGTATTTTTAGTAGAGATGGTGTTTCACCATGTTGGCTAGGCTGGTCTTGAACTCCTGACCTCAGGTGATCCACCTGCCTCAGCCTCCCAAAGTGCTGGGATTAAAGATATGAGCTACTGTGCCCCACCCTAGTGCTATTTTTTTAAGTGTTTGGTAGAATTTACTAGTAAAACCACCTGGAGCTAGATATTCCCTTTTCAGCCATCTAATATGTATTTGTTTTAGTTACAGTACTTTTTAGCTGTAGAATTTCTATTTTGGCTCTTTTTTTATATATATACTTTCCAAACCTCTCTTGAGATCTTTGCCAATTCATTTACTTTTTCATCTTTTCCTATACATCCTAAAACGTTATTATAATAATATGTAACTCCTTGTCTGCTTGTTGCAACATCTAGTTCATCTGTAAGTGTTTTTGTTGAATTGTTTTTTGTTGATAGATATTATTTTCTAGCTTCTTCACATCTCGTGATATTTTATTGTATTACATTATGCAGGAATTACAATGGAGACTGAGTTATACCACTATTTTCTTTGATTTATTCCAGTAAGTATGAACTCTTTTCTATGTGTGATAGCTAAATTGAGAGAATGAGCATTTACATTTTTTTATGTGATAAGTTAATTTGGGATTGGCCCCCAGCAATAGAAAGTTAAATACATTTCTGGTTAACACAATTCCCAACTACCAGCTCTGTTGCTATAAGCACTGATAATCTTAGGTTTGTGTCTCATTATCAATGTTCAATCCTAAAGCCAGTAAGAGTTTGGGCCACAATATCACCTTTGGATTGAAAGCATTAAGGACAGTTTCCAAGCCCAGAAGAATGCTTGAGAGTTAGTAAGTTCTTTCTTGGTTTTTGTCCTGCCTTCACTGCCAGTTCGCAAGAAAATTGTGGAGGGGGTATTAGCAAGAATAATTATTGAAGCAAATTATTCGTGCATGAGGAGCTGTCCTGAATTTAATCTGTCCCATCTGCTCTCATGATTGCCATTAGTTCCACAGGTTCCTCTATACCTAGTAAAGGTAAAATATTCTTCTCTCTCTGCTTGTACAGAAACCCAATTATTTACCTTCCTCCCAGAAGATGCCATTAGCTACTGCTCATCCATGGGTACTCTCTCTATACGTAAGTTGATTCTTCAAAGCTTCATTACACACGCTTTTCTTTGATAGTCTGACATGTAACATGATGGTTAATTTTATGTATCAACTTGACTAGGCCACAGGTTGCCCAGATAGTTGATGAAACATTATTCTGGTCCTGGTGTGGTGGCTCACACCTGTAATTTCAACACTTTGGGAGGCTGAGGCAGGTGGATCACTTGAGGTCAGGAGTTTGGGAGCAGCCTGGCCAACATGGTGAAAACCCTGTCTCTACTAAAAAACAAATACAAAAGACAGCTGGGTGTGGTGGCATGTACCTGTAGTCCCAGCTACTCAGGAGGTTGAGGCATGAGAAATGCTTGAACCTGGGAGGTGAAGTTTGCAGTGAATTGAAATCTCAGCACTGTACTCTAGCCTGGGAGACAGAGTGAGGCTCTGTGTCAAAAAAAAAAAAAACAAACCAAGAAGTCATTATTCTGGATATGGCTATTTGGAGATGGGATTAACATTTGAACTGGTAGACTGAATAGTAGATTACCCTCTGTTATATGGATAGACCTCATCCAATCAGTTGAAGACTGAATAGAACAAAAATCCTGACCCTTCCTTGAACAAGAGGGAACTCTTCCTGCCTGACTGCTTTGAGCTCAGACAGTCTTTGGACTCAAACTGAAACATCACCTCTTCTTGAGTTTTTAGACTGCCAAGTTTCAGACTGGAACTTACACTATCAACTTTCCTGGTTCCCAGTCCTTCAGACTCTTACCAAACATACACATTGGCTCTACCAGGTCTCCAGCTTACTGAACACGGACTTTGGCACTTAGTCTTCATAACTGCACAAGCTAATTCCTTATTCTCTTTCTCTCTCTCTCTCACGCTCTCTCCATCTCTCTCTTTTTCTTTTTCCATATACACTTTAATGGTTCTGTTTTTTCTGGAGAACCTCGACTGATACATGTAAGTATATGTTATATGTCATATTTCTGGCATTTTGTTTTGTTTACTATGTGGAAGTCTTCTGCAATGTTCAATGTTCTAACTGGAAGCAGAACCTCCAAATTCATTAATTTTTGTGATTAGTCTTTATCACACAGAAAAATGTATGCAGAGGTGAAGGGTAAAAGAAAGACACCTATGTAACAAAAATAGAGGAATGATAGATGATCATACAAGGAAGGAGATTCACATTTGGTTGATGTATTAGTTAGTTTTTGCACTGCTGTATAGATACTACCTGAGGCTGGGTAATTTATAAAGAAAGGAGGTTTAATTGACTCACAGTTCCATATGGCTTGGGGGGGCTCAGGAAACTTACAATCATGGTGGAAGGCAACGGGGAAGCTAGGCATGCCTTACATGGCAGCAGGAGAAAGAGAGAGAGAAAGAGTGAGGAAATGTCACACTTAAACCCTCATCTCTCCTGAGAACTCACTCACCATCACGAGAACAACATGTGGGAAACTGCCCCCATGATCTAATCACTTTTCATCAAGTCCCTCCCTCAACACCTGGGGATTACAAGCAAGATGAAATTTGGGTGGGGCCAAGGAGCCAAACCACATCAGTTGACTTGTCATGTCAAATTGAATCCCAATTAGTGATCAAAATATTGAGAGTTTCAAAATTGCGTACTTGGAAATATTTAACAGAGAGAAGAAAATAACCAAAAAATGAGAGCTATTTTTTTTTTTTTTTTTTGAGGCGGAGTTTCACTCATGTTACCCAGGCTGGAATGCAATGGCGCAATCTCGGCTCACCGCAACCTCCGCCTCCTGGGTTCAAGCAATTCTCCTGCCTCAGCCTCCTGAGTAGCTGGGATTACAGGCACGCGCCACCATGCCCAGCTGATTTTTTGTATTTTTAGTAGAGACGGGGTTTCACCATGTTGACCAGGATGGTCTCGATCTCTTGACCTCGTGATCCACCCGCCTCGGCCTCCCAAAGTGCTGGGATTACAGTCTTGAGCCACCGCACCCGGCCGAGAGCTATTTTTAAATGACTGTAAGACTGTCCTTACATAAGATGTTAGGTTTGTTCTTTGTTGTTCTAGAGAGCAGAACTAAGGCCAAGGAACAAAAATTTAGGGAGGCCTATTTTAGTCTCAATGAATTCATTCAATAAATATGCTTTGAAAGGCTACTGCATGGCAATCGCTGTCTTGACACTTAAGATAACGACATTGAACAAAGAAGACAATATTTCTGCCCTATGGAATTTACAGTCTAGCAAGGGAAACCTAAGTAAGGGGAATCTAAGAAATCAATGAAAGGAAAATGACTTGTCAAGAGTGGGAAAAGTGACTCTTGAGTGGCTGAGTCTCCTGGCAGAATCTTGATAATTGTATAGCATATTTTCAAGGAGATTCCTAAATAAGAACAGAGTTGAGTCAGGTGACCTCTGCAGTTTCTTCTCACCATGAGATGCTGTGAATCTTTGACAATATAAACAACACACAAAAAATATCATGGACTTTGCTATAAGCATTCTCTGAGAATTAGAGTGACTTAATTTCTTCCCTGGATCCCAAAAGAGGGGGCTTATCACTCTCAACCAGCCATTCTATGGCAGTAATTTGGTTCTTACACATCATGTGCCACACAGGCGCTCTGCATGGCCACCTCCCACATGTCCTTTATATCTTAGCTGGAAAATCACTTCCCCTTTCCCTGACCCCTAGTGCTAAATTAGAGCCTCTTTACACTCTCCCCCTTTACTTTTCCTGCACACCACTCACCTCCATTTGTAATTGCACCCCGTCTATGTGTGATTATTGTTGTAACATCTATCTCCTCATGAATCCTCAAGCCCCAGGAGAGCAGGGACTGTACCTGTTTTCTTCACACTTTTGCAGGAGCCACCCCTGTCCCTGACACAGGACAAAGTGCAATGAATCTATATTTGGTGGTAAATGGTGGGTGAAATGAACAGGATATCTGGAGAAGAGGAAATTTTCATCTTTAAGTTATCAAGAGCATTGGGTGATGGTTTAGTTGTGTAAAGCCACGGAGACAGGAAGGAGTTCCCCAGGGTTGAGCTTTTTCACAGATTCCTCTCTATTCTTTTTTTTTTCTTAATTTTATTTATTTATTTATTTATTTATTTATTTATTTTATTTTATTTTATTGCATTTTAGGTTTTGGGGTACATGTGAAGAACATGCAAGATTGTTGCATAGGCACACACGTGGCAGCGTGATCTGCTGCCTTCCTCCCCATCACCCACATCTAGCACTTCTCCCCATGCTATCACTCCCCAACTCCCCTCCCCGCGCTGTCCCTCCCCTATTTCCCCCCAACAGACCCCAGTGTGTAGTGCTTCTCCTCTCTATTCTTGAATATCTAGAGCTCTGGAATGTCAGAGCTGTGAGGAACGTTAGAATTTATTTAATGCCTCGTTTGGCAGAAAGGAAAAACTTGAACCTACAGAGAGGAATAGGCTATGAATATGCATGAATCCATGGATACACAGGGCGCATTTCAAGAGCTACTTTCTCAGAAATATTTGGACACACACACGCACACACCCCCTCTCAAGCCATACAGCTTGAGTTTGAAATTCATCCTAAGCTGTTGATCCGAAAGTGGCTAAAGATGGGAGAACGGGAGGGAGGGGGTGTTGCTGGGCTGTTGCGGTGCCAGGGGCCTCACGGGGGGGGCCCGGCCCTCACACGTCACCCGCCCGGGGTCCCGGGGGTCCCAGGTGCTGAAGGAGGCCGCAGGGCCCGCCGCGCGGAGCTGAAATGCTGACAGGCCTCTGACTGCGCTGGGCACCACAGTAACTTTCCGAAACCTCCCACGGCGGGGGTGGGGGAGGGGAAACCCAAAATCCCAAATATAATTTAATTTCCAGGGTAAACATTTTCCTGTGAAAATGGCCCAGGCGTTCCTCGAGGAGAGGCGACCCTCTTCGGCAGGACCACACTGCCCCCTTGAGCATCCCGCGGGAACCCTCCGCAGAGCCGTCCCCGCGGCCGCCGAGGCCCGGAGAAGCGGCCCCGGGATCCCGCTGGGGACCCGGATGGAGACACGCTAAGGCCGGCGCGCACCGTGGAGACGCAAGAGGCTGAAGTGGCATCTCTTCTCAAGTGGGCACGTAACCAAAACATTAATTATTAGG
Source organism: Cebus imitator (assembly GCF_001604975.1). Taxonomy (NCBI): domain Eukaryota; kingdom Metazoa; phylum Chordata; class Mammalia; order Primates; family Cebidae; genus Cebus; species Cebus imitator. Next base: position 3,081,800 of record NW_016107430.1, on the reverse strand, counting down.
GACGTTCCGTGTATCTTGAAAGACCTATAGGCAAAGTGCACTACGGAAGTGTTCAATAAACGCTTTTGGGCGGATCTCAGGGCTAAAAGGGAACCCTGCTCTAAAGCATCTCCTCTTAAGATCCTACTGCAAGGCCCCAGCCTGGCATGAGACGGGCACAGTCGTTCAGCATTTGTTAAGTGTTTAGTGCACGTCAGAGGCGGTGCTAAATATGTGATATACGTAAATTTTTTTTTTTTTTTTTTTTTTTTTTTTTCTTTCTTTTTTTTTTTTTTTGAGATGGAGTTTTGCTCTTGTTGCCCAGGCTGGAGTGTAATGGTGCATTCTTGGCCCACGACAAACTCCGAGTCACGGTTTCAAGGGATTCTCCTGCCTTCGCCTCCCAAGTAGCTGGGAATACAGGTATGCACCACCAAGCCCGGCTAATTTTTGTATTTAGTAGAGCCAGGGGTTCAGCATCTTGGTCAGGCTGGTCTCGAACTCCTGACCTGAAGTTATCACCTGCCTCGGCCTCCCACAGTGTTGGGATGATAGGGGTGAGCCACTGTGCCCGGCCTATATATTCTTATTTAACCTTTATAACAACTCTGTAGGGTGGAAGCTACCATTTTCTGGCTTTTACAGAGGACGAGGTTAGAGAAAGTTTCAACAAGTTTTCCATAACTATATCAGTAAATGGCTGAGCAGGGATTAGAGTTTAGGTCAGTGAGACTATGCTGGAATGTCAGGGAGAACCCAGATGATAATTCTGCCTGTCCGCTCAATGAATTTGGGCTCGTTACTTTCCCTTCTCCAGATCTTCTTTTCTCCTCTGTAAAATGAAGGTCCTGCATTAGACCTCAAGGGTTAAAACTCTAAGCTTCTATGAATCTATGGCATTGGCGGCTTAAGAGGAATTAGTTCAATAAAGACTGGCAAATCAGAAGCACTGAAAAGAGCCACAAGATGGGAAGGGGACAAGCAGTAGTGTAGCACTGGAGGTCAACTTTGCACAGGATACAGTGCTGGGGACCCAGAGCATGGGCAAATGGAATGGAGGCACAGAGAGAGGGGCCAGGTCCAGAAGTGTGTCCTATAATTACACAGATCCCACTTGCTTTTTAATTTGGGTACAAAATGGCCTTGCACAGATAGAATTGTCAGCTGGTCCATCTTAGATCAAAGACAAACTGTTCTGCCATGTTACAAGGTGATCAATTCCATTTATAGTACAATGTCTATGCTGGTTGGAGTTTATATGAAGACAGTGGGGTTGCAGCTTTTAAACACTGTGGAAGTAAATGGAATTGAAAAGCCACTTATCTCTTCCTCTCTCAAATCGGTCTGTCTCCTGTGGGGTTGAGGAGAAAGTCAGTAGGATCTCACGGTAAACTGCTGAGCTTGGAAAATTGCTTCTTATAATAATAGTTATGACTTACTGAGCTCCATCTCTGTCACATACATTAGTGTAATGATTGCCAGAAAGTTGCCTGATTCATTACCTTGTGGATATTGCAACATTTGAGACCTTCAGCACTTCAATTTAATTTCGCATACACATATATACATCGGGCCACTGTATATCCTATGCAGTATGATTCTGTTCTAGAAGCTGGGTAAGAGATCATTTCAATTTTACCCTCAAGAAATTCTTAATCTTTGGCATAAGAAAACACAAAGAGCAACTGCTAATATTTCAAGCTGGTAAGAGCCATGAGAGAGGTTTGCTTGGGATCTTATGGGATTCACATCCCAATTCAGTCTGACTGAGAAAGAAAGAAGAACTATCAGGAGGAAGAGATAAATCCATTCCAGTGGGTGAGGGCAGGAAGAATTTTCTAGACAAAGGAACTATGATGAGTAAAGTCACTGCTGCATGCAACACTGCGGTTTATCCGTGGATCTGCAACAAGTTGTTCTGGCAGTAGGAAGGATGCCTGGGGGAGAGTGGCACAGGTAAGTCTGGAGAGGTAGATGGGGAGCAGACCGAAAGGACGTCCTAGCGCTTCATGAGCCATTTGACTTTTATCCTAGAAGAAGTGTGAGACCCCTAACGGATTTCATGCAGTGTGATCATCCTTAAATATAATCGGAAAATATTTTAAATGCCCTCATGGCTAAGACCTGAAAAAAAAACCAAGATCAAGATTAGAAGAAACTAGAATATAACATTATAATAATATAAAATATTATAAATATTATACATCATTAATCTGATGAGTAGTTACTTTTTTAGACTGTTGGCAATTTCTGGAATTTACCATTGTACGATGGACTGGGTACACGTAACATAATCTGTACTTGATTTCTAATGTGTTTACAGGGCCATGCTAACATCTATGATTTGGCATCTTGGGTTTAGGACACTCTCTGAAACAGTAAATAATAGCATTTTATTTGTGTCTTCTCAGCTTCAGCAGGGCACCGTCACACCACATGTGCTTTCCAGGGCCTGTCTTATTTATGTTCCTCCTCTCTCCGCAGTTAGCTGGTCTACAATCAAAAACAATATTTTCAGGGTTAGAGGAAGGAGGAGTTTTCTTCTACCCGCCACTGCCTCAATGAAATTCCAGCATCATTTTTCTGATTTTCATTTGGAGACAAAGCCACTAAAGAGTATCTTTGAAGAGTCTGAAATCCATAAAACAGAGAGAAACACAAGCTGAAAATAGAACCGGAAAACTTATTTGTTCTTTCCCTTGAGTTCTTGTACAAACTAGAAATTATGATGCAACCTGACTGGCTGACCATAAATTGTCCAATTTCTTCACGCCTCCAAGCTGACGCCAACCTGTCATCAAGATCTGGTCTTGATCTCTCCAGTCTGGTTCTTCACTTTTTAAACTAAAGCCTGGCAGTTTGTAGTCTCCTTCTGATTAACTTAGGATCTGGCTTTTCTCAGTCAAATTTCTGCTCAGTCAAGAACTGATCTAACAATGTACAGTTTCCTGGGACTTCCAACATCTCAATGAAAATAAAGCAATGGAAAAAAACGCATAACTTAAACCAAACAGTTCTAATTTGCTCTGAGATTCAAGAGTCAGTCCTGGATAATATACTCTTGTATCTATTCAACTGTGACTTCACTGAAGACTCTCCTGACCCCCTTATTTAAAATTACAACCTGCCCCTTTGCCCCATTCTATTTGCCCCACACTAATTTTTGTGTATCTCTTATTGTAACTTATTTGTTAGAGTGATAGTATATTGCCTGTCACTCCCCCCAACCCAAAAAATGTAAAATTCACAGGGCAAGGACTTCTTCTTTTTTTATTCACTGAAGTATTTTAAGAGTACATGAAAGTACCTTGTGCATGATATATGTTCAATAAATGGTTTCTGAATATGGGAGGTGTACTAATATATTTTCTTCTATATACACACAAACATCTGTATTTCAATAAAGAGAATTAGCTAGGTAGGGAAATAGAGGTAAAGAGGGAGGGAGGAAGGGAGGTAGATAGTGATGCATTTGTGCTTATATGAAAGTATAGGAAAAGATATAAGGAGAGAGAACATTAAAACAAAGTCACCCAGAATGAGAATCACCATGTCATGTCTCTAGACACAATGATTTCTGTACGAGTAATTAGCATACCCAATCTAAAAATTCCATGTGGAATCACAGAGGAGTGATTGGAATTGAGATTATTCCAGGAAATCCAGGATCATCTCTGTGCTCATTATTTAGATATCTCCCAAGGTCTGGTGGCACCCTCCTCACTTGGAATATCTACCTGAGATCCAGAATTATAGGTCCTAGAGAAGCTTCAAAACCACAGACCTTGGCATTAGAGAGGTAAAGGAGAAAACTGGAAAGCTCTTCTCGGTGACAATACCAAGTAGGGACTCAAGAGTTTTATCACATCTCCATGTCCAAATCAAACTCAGTAAAAATATAATCTGCATAAAAGCCTTAGTAAGATTTCAATTCAAATATTCTGAGACATCTCCATGCTCACCCGACTCCACCCCACTCTTCTCACCAGATAGCTACCCAAAGCCTCTCCTCTGTGGAAGTTCCACAACGACAATACTACTCTTCCTCTTTCCCCACATGATCCACAGCCTATAGTGTAATCTCCAAGCCAGGAGCCCATCTAGTGCCAGTGGTTCAAGTGCTTCAATAATCAGAGTATTTTGAGAGCAAGACCAGTACCCTCATAGGACGTCAAAGGTTTGGTGGTAAACAACCACTGAAGCACATTTTCAAGGTGAGATCCATTGGAATGTATATTCCTATCCTTAAACTCAATTTAGTTTAAAGTGAGCACATCATTCATTTCTGGTGGTTATAGATGAATTTGTAATAATTTTCTACATGGATGTAAAACCCTGCTTATGCAACCGTGGATTGGAATTATTCAAGCTTTATTTTTCTTTTTCAAGTAAAGTCCACAAAGATACAGTTTATTCCATCTTCCCTCTGGGGAATTTACATATTCATGTTACATGTGATGGATGTGTTGCTATGGAAATGATTATGGCTTTACATTAAGTAGCATGAAAACCAGCACAAGAAAATTGGTTTTATTTACCATTCAGTCATGCATTTTCACCCCCACCCTCCCCCAGCCAACTCTATGCCCTAAAGTTTTCCAGAATTCCTTGCTACAAGTACGACTCAACTATGACCAATGGGTCATAAATAATGGTAATAAAAGCCACTTTTGGCAATGGTGGGTGGTGCAAAATGTTTAGAAACCTGTTTTGTTCTGTTTTTTATCTGAAAAAAAAAAAGAAGATATCTATCACTTTAGACTAAATTGAGTTTAAGGACAGGAATATGCATTCCAGTGGATCTCACCTTGAAAATGTGCTTCAGTGGTTGTTTACCACCAAACCTTTGATGTCCTATGAGGACACTGGTCCTGCATACGAGTTAGGTCCATGCTTTTCTGTCCTGGGGGTCATTAGAATCCCCTGGAGAAACTTTAAAAGCCTATAGATATCTTGTCCCCATTTAAACTAGGCTCCATGGGGTTGGGACCAGGCATCATAATTTTTCAGGTGATTTTAACATTCAGTGCAGGGTTGAGAAACATGGAATTAGTTGGTGGGTAGAAGCCTCCCCTACCATCAAGTTGCCTTCCATTTGACTTTCCTGCTATTTTTATGAAAGTAGATGGAATCCTGGCCCAATAAATAGCACTTATTGCTGAGTGCTCACTGCATGCCAGGGGCTTTGCATACCTCATCTCAACAAAATCACTACTGTTCTTTTATACAAAAAAATATTGAGGCTCAAAGGGGTTGAGAAGCAGAAGCAATGTAAAAATAACTCTGTTAAGTCACTGTTCCTACTCTTTAATAAAGGGTTAAAATGACATATGATAATAGAAAAAAACAAAGTCAAGAGAGATATAGATTCTGTCTGTGCTCTCCTATGGATGTTCTATGTGAATGTGTATGTTTTGTTTGTTTTTTTGTTTGTTTGTTTTGCTAGCCATGAGCCTCAGTTTCCTTCTTAGCAAGCTGAAAGAATTAGATCAAATGCCTTCCAGTTTCCCCGCAACCTTAGCAACCTGTGTGCTTGAAACTGCACAGCCCGTAGAAACAGATAGACTAGCTTTTTAAAACCATATAGGTTAAATAGCTTATTTATGAGCTCTATAATCTCTGATAAACCCACTTTTCTGAGCTCCAGTTTTCTTTATCTTTAAAATTAAAAACTAAATCCGAGTTGTCTGCCAGATTGTGGTGAGGTCTGGGGCAAGGTACATAAAGTCCTTGGTTCACATTAGATATTCAATAAAAAGCACGATTTAATATGTGTTTATTCATCACTCTTCATTCAATAAATATCATGGAAGGTCTTTGAGATTCTGGGCTACAATGATGAGCAAAAACCAGTGCTAAGTTTTCCCTCACAGAGCTTACAATCTGGTGAAGGAAGAGAAATTAACTGAGACAAATGCAAAATTGCAACCGCAGCAAGCACCAATATGGAGCTAAGAGATGCTATAGTAGGAAAATTTGACCTGTTCGCTTCCTGAGGAAACGAACCTTTAACTGAGATGACAGGTAGGAATATGTGTTAACAAAATGAGGAGTACAGGGCAGAGAAGACAGCAGAGACAACCTCTGTGGCAGATGTCACTGTGGCTGGAGCAGAGAAGAATGAGGCTGAGAGTGGTTATGGACAAGGCACTGAATGGGGCTTGCAGGCTGTCTTGAGGAATTCTGCCTGAAGCTTACAAGCAAATTTATAACAAGATGTTAAACAGGAGGAAAATATGATTAAATTTGCATTATTTTGGTCTCTTTTGTTTCAGACAGGGTCTTGCTTTGTTACCCAAGCTGGAGTGCAGTCGTGCAATCATAGCTCACTGCAGCCTCAATCTCCTGGGCTCAAGAGATCCTCCTGTCTCAGCTTCCCAACTATCAGGGACTAAAGATGCACACTATCATGTCCTGTTATTTTTTAATTTTTTATTTTTGTAGATAGATATTAGGTTTTTCTATATTTCCCAGACTGGTCTCAAACTCCTGGCCTCAAGCAATTCTCCCAGCTGTCGCCTTCTGAAGTGCTGGGATTAAAGGTGTGAGCCACAGCACCCAGGATGCATTTTGAAAGGAACACTCTGGCGTGAAGATCAGATTGGAGGGAAGTCTGCAGAGTGAGGACAATGAAGTGAATGAAGAGGCAGTAGTCCTTGAGATGATGGTGCCTCTTTCAGAAGATGGTAGCAGAGATGGAGAGATATGATGGATTTGAGGATGTATAAAATAGACAATTTTGGTAAAGGATTTGGAGTGAGGCAAAGAGAAAGAAGAAATATGAGGATCCTGGATTACAAAACCAAATGAAAGTTAGTGCTATTTGTACCAACTTTGAGCCAGGTTTGGGATTTTATAGGGTGAAGGGGCACTGAAAAAGATTACGAGATAGGCTTTAGACATGTTGAGTTTTAAGTGCATATGAATCTTCTAAGAGGCAATTTACCAAAGGCAAGTACCATTATAGGGTACCCAAGAAAGGAAGTCTCCCAGGGATGATGCAACACCACACAAATATAATGTAAGAGTCTTGTGCACCCCGACCCAGCCTTGTCTTTCCCTGATCCATTAAGCACACAGAAGCCAGGATAGCCTTTACCAATGCAAATCTATTTAGGTTGCTACTGTCTGAAATCTTGTTATTACCACCCACTGCTTGCAGCATTATGTCTAAACCCACAAGACTCTCCCTCATCATTGGCTGCACGCCCTTCCTTGAGTGAGCTCATCTCACTTTCCTTCTACTCATTGTTACCTCCACACTGTCATCCTTTAATTTTTCAGATATGCCAGTCTCCTTCTTGTGATCAGCATATCTATGATCAAATCCACCATACCACCATCCAATCCCCATCTCACCAGACTCGTCCTGCTACTCCACCAAGATTCTATTTAAATACCACAGTCTCAGGGACACCTTCTCTACTCCCCCCTCCACCATTGACTAGTTTATATCCCCTTGATGTACATTCCCCCAGCACTCTCCTTTTCACCATCTATCACAACAGGAAGTATAAAATTATTTGTATAATTTTGGCTTATTATTAGTCGCTCTTACTAGAATGGGGCTATGTATTTATTTCTTATTGATGCAGTCTTAGCATGGAGGTAACCAATAGAAGTTTCATGGGAGAAGACAATAAAGTTATATGTCTTCAATGTGTCCCAGAAGAAACAATGGCAGGACAAAGGTATGGAGTTGAGGCCAACATATATTCAAAAACATACTTGATAGTTTAGCCTAGGCTAGGGAAGAACTTGAAGGAGAAGAATGCTGTTTCTATGAATAGTAGCAGTCTATTTTGCTGAAGACAACCCAGGAAGTCTCCCAGTTCTGCAAAGAATACGCCTTAGGTGGAATGAAGGTGCTTCAGAGAAATAGATGAGACAAGGATAGAGAAGACCCTATACCTCATAGGCAAACACAAGCCCACTGACTCAACCTTGTCCTTGGGGCACTTGGTATGTTCAATGAAAAAATAATTAAAGACATAATGGTGGACTAAAGTGCTTTTTTTTTAAGTTTCTGGTATACATAAATAGTATCAGTTACAAAAGGTTTTAAAAAACATTTTTGGACTAAAAGTATGTAATTTAGCAAATTCTATCCATTAGGTTATATCATTTTTTATGAATTGGAAAATATTAATTATGTCATTTGATTGATTCCTTTTGTATGAGTAAACTCCGTGGTTGAACACATAAGGCACTCATTCTCCTACTTCTCCTGCAGGGTGGAAAAAAAACCAAATGAACCAACAGGGCTGGGTTCTATTATACCACAGTAGGTATTTGCTAGCCTATTGCAACACAGAAGAATGAAGAATCTACGTTGAGGCTGAAGATGCACTAGACACCCTTTACTTTTGCCTTCCCAATGTCAAGCTGCCATTCAGCAAGTGTTTTGTAGGTACAATTGATTCAGATTCAGCTGACTTCAGCCTAAAGCCCCAGGGCAGGATACATGACCCAGTGGGAATCAATTAAAATAGTATGTTCTCTCAGTTTTCATTACTGGTGAATAGGCAATCTGTGGTCTCCCAACTCCTACTGGGACTATCGAGAGAGACTACTAGTCACCCTGCTGGTCAGACCTCAGCCTGGTTGTACTTCAGGTAGCCACTTTGTACCAGATGAGAGAGCCTGGATATGATTGTACTTCAGGTAGCCACCTTGTACCAGATGGGAGAGCCTGATGGAGGTTTGAGACAGTGACAAGGAAAGCAGACCCATGGGATAAAGGAAACATTGTCCTAGTGACAATGACAATGTCTGAGTTTTTACCGCCAACTGTTCTTGAAGTGAGACTACCTCTGCATTTTATACTTCTAAGCTAATAAATCCTCCATATTTAAGTTTCTGTCCCTTGCAATTGGAATAATTTGAAACTGGTTATAACAGATAGTAAAGAATATCAAAATCTGAAGAGTGATGAGGCCAGAAGAGATAACAAGTCAATAAGCCAGAAGCAAAGTGGAAACCAGAAAATAAGGAAGGAAGGTTTTTAAGCCAAAGGCGAATGGCTGTCATAAACCAGGCTAGGAAACATGGGACTGCAGGAGGTTAGGCTTTCGTGGCTCTTGGAGCATGGGACAGGTAGCAGTTTGACATGCATAAAAGGGCTAAAGAATAGTGTATTTATTGCCATAATGAAGTCCCATGAACTGGGTGGCTTGGGATGATAGGCCAAACCTGTCTCACACTCGTGGAGGCTGGAAATCTGAAATCGAGGTGCTGGCAGGGTCATGCTCCCTCCAAAATCTCTAAGGGAGGATCCTTCCTTCTCTCTTCCAGCTTCTGGCAGCCCCAGTCTCCTTAGATTTTGGTAGCATCACTCCAAGCTTCACCTTCAATTTCCCATGATTGTCTTCCCTCTGTGTCTCTGCATCTGTGTCGAAATTTCCCTTTTTTTATAAGGCCATCATCGCATTGGATCTAGGGATCACCCTACTCTAGACTCATTACATCTGCAATGACCCCATTCCCAGATAAGGTCACATTCTGAGATACCTGGGGCTGGACTTCAAAATATCTTTTTGAGGAACACAACTCAACCAATTACAAATACTGACTGGAATTACCATCTGGGAAATTTATTCTTTTGCATCCCTCTGCTCCCCTCCTCTTTTTCACATCTCCTCCACCATTCAATAGAACTCTTTCTAATTACCTTCTTATCCAGGATCCAAGCTGTATATCAGGTTAACTTTTCAGTCCTCCCCTATTTTCAGAAAACTCTACCCTACACCATTCACATCATTACGTGCGTGAGGCTCCCAATGGGCACATTCCTATACACACAACACACAAGCAATTGACCTCAGTTGAAAAGCTGATCCTGTCTAAGCTAAATCCCCTTCTGAGAACTTGGAATTGAGACTGGGAAAGACATCTGGGCTCTTTCCTTGTGGCTGGATCTTTTCTACTTAGGAGTTGCAGGCTGTAGCCATTTTTTCTCATAGGGACTGAGAGGCAGAGAAAGCCAGTGTTGACACAGGGAAGAGAACAATACACACTGAGGCTTGCTGGGGGTGGGGGCAGGGAGAGGGAGAGCATTAGGAAAAATAGCTAATGCATGCTGGGCTTAATACCTAGGTGGTGAGTTAATAGGTGCTGCAAATCACCATGGCACATGTCTACCTGTGTAACAAACCTACGCAACCTGCACGTGTACCCCAGAACTTAAAATTTTAAAAAATAACAATGATTTTAAAAAAGAGAGAGAACAAAACTGACTCCAAAAGCAGAACAGATATAAGAGACAAGCAGGGGTGCTGTGGGTATTCTCGGTTCTGGCTTCAGTCAGTTCCTGAGACTCAGGGGCCTCCTCCTTGTGCTTGGGTTCCGTAGATACACCTCTTTCATTATTCTAATTCACCTACATTTTTAAAAGTCAGGCTTCAGACATGAATAAGTTATAAATACATTATAAATATACTCTATCGAAATTTGCTGTTAAGGAAGTTTCTGATATGGTTGTACACACGGATAGGTGAAGAATTTGAAGGCTCAACATGTTTTATATTCCAGGTAAATTTAGAGGTAGAAGTCTTAATCCAAAGATATGAAACTAAAGAATGGCAACCAAAGGCAGGAGGCAAGGTCTTTCAGGGGGAATGCGAATATTCCAATTGCTTCTAAATAACACTGTGCCAAGAGAATTCAAAATTATTAAGTGGTTCTCCAACTTGAGCATGCATGAGAGTCCTCTAGAAGGCTTGTAAAATACAGAGATCTAGGACCGCTTCTAAATGTCTGAATCAGTAGGTCTGCACACAAGGGTTTGCCTTTCTAACAATTCCCGGGGCGATTTCATGCTGTTGGTCTAGGGAACATACTTTGAAAACCACTAATTTTTAAGTCTGGCATTGGGTAAGGAAACTGGGCTGGGAGGTGCATACAAGCACTTAAAAACTTTTCTTTGGGTGGGAGGATACTTCCCCTATTTGGACCAGCACTGTGGATAAATTATTCATTTTTGAAAAGCCTTTAGAGAAATTCAGAGGAAGTATGTAGAAGGCACAATTTAAGTTTCTTTGCAGATTGTTCTTGGAGGTTACTTGTTACATTCAGAAAAGGCTCGGGATTCCAAGCCTGAGAACTTTGCTTCTGTATCTCATAGTTGCTGTGGAATGTCTTTGAGTCTCTGGTTTCTTGTCTGTCAAATAAAAGGATTGAATTATTTTAATCTCGGCTCTAATATCTAATTTATTTTTTTTAATTTTAAGTTCTGGGGTACTCACCTCTATGATGTTGCTAAAATATTGCTCCTGAAACTCCTGAGTGATTATTTTCTAAGCAAACACATTCAAAGACCATCTCTAACCACCTTCTATCTACCTTCTTATCTAGGATCCAAGCTGCCTCTCTTAACAGGTTAACCACCTCAGTCAACACCCCTGTGAAGGACAGAGTAGGTGTCAGTGTGAAGCATGCAGCACTTTGCAGTGTTCCCAGGGAATATATGACTAAAGCTGAACCAAGAGGAAACTGCCCCAGAGGAGAAGGATGCTCTCTTAAAACTCTTAAACCATTTACACTGAATTGTGCTGAAGTTTTTGTAGCACTTTAGAACCCCAAAAGCCCTCAATGTAGCTTGGGGTCCTGATCAAAACAAATGGGATGTTGTAAATCAAACTCCAACATCCAGGGCCGAGAAGAACACAAGCAATATTTGATATCCAGCAAAATTTTGTTAGACCATCGAACATATTGATCAAGGGAATATTCCCTTGTGCCCAGAACGCTCAGACAAGACGCAATTTGATAGACGCATGTGTAAGCCATAGCATTAGGGTTTACAAGCAGTAGCTCTCAAAGGCCTAGGGGCATAATATGTTGCATGAATTTGGAAAACACACTCAGGTCGAAGCCATAGATACTCCTTCAACCAAGTATCTAGGCATTCTTGCCTTTGTAAGAACTGCAAGCAAAGAGAGAACACCACCAATGGATATGCAGACAAGAGACTTTTAAAAACTGAGATTAGAGGTCAAAGGAGAGAAGAACAAGTTGCTATTTGTGTTCTTCATTCCAAGCCTTCCTGGAGCAGAAATTTCTCTTCTTTTTTCCCACCTTCAAATGTCCTGAGGCAGTAACCATTTTAGAAGAAGGATGCATCTGGACATTAAAATAGTGAGAAGAATAGTAGCATGTTTCTTTGTGCAGTCAGCATTCTAGGTACTAAAAAGCACAGAGAATTGAAACACAGAGCTTGCCCTCAAGAATCTCATATCCTCATCTGAGACTGAACTTTAAAAATATACCTCCAACAGCATAGTGACAGGGCTATTGCAGTGTGCAGAAAGAAGAGAGAGAACAACCCAAGCTTGCCTGGGTGTTTCTGTTTTGATGGCAAAACGTCTGTTTGACCAAAAGCAGTTAACATATTCCTTGTGTGACCAAGGTGTTCCTGCCAGCTACTGAAGGGGGAGGGACTGCTGAGATACCTGGTCTCAGGCTAAGTTCTACATGGGTGGGGGAGGGTTTTCAGGAAGACAAATGTGAGCATAATGCTGACAGTTTTGTTCTGAGGCCTGTGCAGTTCTTAAAGAGGACCAACCATGCATCAGTAGTACTGGAATCCCCTGCAATATTTGTTAATAACTCGGACCCTGGGGCATCTCCTCACACCCAGAGAAGTAAAATGTCTAAGAGAAGGAATTCTTACAAGGAAATGAGAGGCAGAAGCATTATGAACATCTTTCTTCATCAACCCCTTAGTTGCACAGTCTACATCAAGAAGGCTAGATGCAAAGAGGTGATCAGAATTCACAGCTTTCTAAAAGCTATAGACTGCCTCCTCTTTACTCTCTCTAAGACAATGAGAAAAAAAAGTGTATACTGCTTTCTGAAAGGTGTAGGAAGAGTCAACATAAGAGACCCCTGGTTTGTAGTTAAAGTCAGTAAGTTTGAAACATGCTAGGTAAAATCAGTTTCTTTAATGCCAGAAATTTTAGAACATTTAACAGGTTTATATGTGTTGTGAATACTCAAGCGGCTGTGCATCAGTCAAATTCAGCTGCAGATAATAAAACCACTCTTATTTTAATTAGCAAGGGATTTGATACAAGGAATTGAGAGCTTATAAAATTGTTGGAACACTGGCAATGCAAGCTCCATGCTGGGCCTGCAGGAATAATTTTCAGAATCACAGCAGAGTATTAGCTTGCTAAGGGAACTCAGTTATGATCCGGAAACTGCCACAGGAACCATTCCATGACAGTTAAATAAATATCTCCCTGCCTACTTACCCCAGTTTCAAATTCATGTCTTATGCAAATGCATCTGTCTGGTAGCCTAATCATATCTGGAACTCTAGTGCAAAGGAGTTTGGGAAATACAGGGTTTAGGTAGTAAATTGAGGGGATGTTGGAACAGGTGTTGAGTGAGACAATCTATTGTATACACCACAGGCAGGCCTGGTACACAATATTTCCTTATGTTATTTAAGGCCACAGAAACATTTTTTTTTAAGAAGGCTCTTGAAAAGCAAGTGTTTCAGGGAGCACCTTTTCACAAATACTAACCCAGATCTGTCTCAACATTGGCAAGGAAGGAAGCTGATGCCCAAGGAGGTTGGCTACTTGGCTGATGCTACCCAGTGAATTATCAGCAGAACAAAGAGGGCATGGAGCCAGGTGTAACACTCCTCAGTTGTCCAGCCTTGCTTCTTGCACCGCAGAGTGCCTTTGTTTCACTTTGAAGGAAGCTTGAACTGAACTCTTGAATTATGCAATGATAGGGCAAGCTAATAAGCTCTCCTGAACCTCCAATTAAGTACAAGGATAATTATACCCTGGAGTTAGGAGAGCAGCTGAGACTGGGAGTATTACAGAAACTGTCAGCTACCAAGTCACTTCTTAAACCTAGCGTTTCATCCTTGCTGCTTTTGGAGGGAAAGCGGGAGGAGAAGAAGAAAACCTCTTGGTCTCAGCCCCCTTTGGATAGCCCTTCATCAATTGAATGAACTCTTCTCCTATATGGGTAAAAGAGAAGAAGCCTGCTGCCCCTGCCCTCCAAACCTGGCTGGAAGAGACGGAGCTGGCCGCTGGCAAGAGGGTTTTCTGTTAGGAACACAGAATTCACAGCTTTCTAAACGCTGTACACTGTCTCCTCTTTACCCTCTCTAAGACAATGAGAAAAAAAAGAGTATACTGCTTTCTGAAAGGTGTAGGAAGAGTCAACATAAGATACAGACCCCTGGTTTTGTATCAGTTTTGTATCAGTTTTGTTTTCTGCCTTTGTATCAGTTTTGACCTCATGTTTTCAGCCACCCCTCTGAATCTAATTTTTCTCCTGCAGGACTATTATACTGCTGCCTCACAGCAACCGGCCTTACACCAGTTCATGTGCTCCTAGGCATGTCTAAGCCTTCTCCCAGAAATCTGATTTCATCATGCCAACCTCCATCTCCCCTAACCCCTCAACTAAAGATTAATTTTTCTGTGTGTTTCTCTGCTCAGCACTTACTAATGTGTTTGTTTTGCACTGTTTGAATTATTCTGATTTATTAATGTCATGTGTTTTTTTCTACAGTGTAATTGCAGCCCTCCTAAGATACCTCAGATTATTAAAAAATAAAAGCAATTGTTTCCGTGGTGGGAAGGAAACCCTGTTTCAGATTCACAACAACGTCATTTTTCCTGTCAAATTTGGAATTTTAGCAACCAATTTTCATTTTTAAGGTGACAGGTACACTTTTCATTTAGCAAGCGGAAAATGATAAAGTAGCTGATCAAAACTGACAAAATCTAAGCTAAAAGAAAAAAAATCACTGACTAAGCAGAAAATCAGACCCAAATCAGCATGTTCCTAGTCTGTCAACAAAAATTGCAGTGCAGTTAACAACTGTCAGAGGTAAACAAAAACCCAAAACAGTCAGTCATTCAGCCACAGCAGCAGAACTTTCTATTTTATGGTTTTCAAACCACCTCCCCATACTCCACACCACAGTCAAAGCTCCTGGGAGCTTTGAAAATCTCCCTGATGCCCAGGTTTTAGCCCAGATTGATTAAGTGGAGATCTCTGCGGGTGGAATCCAGACATCAGTATTTTTAAAGCTTTCTAGGGGGCTCTTATTGTACAAGGCTGATTGCTCATTACAAATTCTCATCAACAGAATTCAAGTAAGATAAATTCTTACATTTAATTCAACATGCTACAGCTATTTGGTATCATAAAAACACAGACAGTAGGAAACATGCCTGAAATGCTTTACAAGTATAAAACACTTTGCAAAATAAAAAAGCAATTTCACATCTCATTTAATCTTCCCATTAGCCCCATGACTCACGGCCCTTTTTAATAAACGAAAAAGCTGAAGCTCAGAAAAGCTGAATGCATTGTCTGATGCCATATAACCAAGACGTGAAAACACAAGACACCATCTGTGGATTCTGGTCTCAGTGACAACAGCATCCCAAAACATAGAAAGTTCTTTTACAAGCTTGTAAAGGCTGTGTCTCTGTGTGTGTGTATTTAAATTATTATACAAACTGTACAGATGAGGCACCTGAGGCTCAGAGGTGGTAAAATTGGTCAAGATCACAGAGTTGAGGCCAGAAACCAAGTCTCACACCTATAATCCCAGCACTTTGGGAGGCCAAAGCAGGTGGATCACCTGAGGTCAGGAGTTCAAGACCAGCCTGATCAATATTGCGAAAACCCATCTCTACCAAAACTACAAAAATTAGCCAGGCATGGTGGCATGTACCTGTAGTCTCAGCTATTTGGGAGGCTGAGACAGGAGAATTGCTTGAAACAGGGAGGCAGAGGTTGCAGTAAGCTGAAATCACACCATTGCACTCCAGCCTGGACAATAGAGCAAGACTCCATCTCTAAATAAACAAACAAACAAACAAACAAACAAACACACAATCACCCAGTTTAGACTTGAACATCTATAACTCTTCTACCAAACTGACTCACTAGGTGAAGTGTAAGTATGTCTTTTTCTTTTTTTCCACATATTGGCCTTTGAAGCTCCTTTCTGCAGCTCTTGATCATATCTTGGGCAAATCTCTACCTGTATATCCACTCAGATTTTACAAAGTCTGGCTTAACTATTAATCTCATCTTGAACTCAGCCCCACTGTCTCCTCCTCTCTCTCCAGTGCTACCTTTCCCCATGGCTCCGGTCCTCAGTAATGATTATTACAGGGGTCTACTCCTTCATTCCTGGAAGAAGACTTGAGGGAGAGGAGCAAGAAGCTCTTTGTCTTGACTGGGGCCATATGGGGTACTCCCTTGGCCGTTATGCCCATTAGGAAGCAGAAGTCCAAATACCAGTTTCCTTAAAGTGATTCATGCCCACTTTCCAGGAGGTCCTGCACTGCTGCATGCTCTCATCTTGCCCCGTCCCCCATATTCTGCTATTGTCTACAGCTCTTACTAGTGGGGTCCCTCACCCAGAAGCCAGCCCTTTTGGACATTGTTTTGGGTTAAATTGCTCCTCACCGCCCCCCTCCCCCACACAAAGACACATTGAAGTCCTAATCTCATACCTGTAAATGTGACTTTACCTGAAAATGGGGTTTTTTCTAGATGTAATCAAGTTAAGATGAGGTCATTAGGGTGGGTCCTAATCCAATGACTGGAGTCATAAAAAGAGGAAATTTGGAAACAGACACAAAGAGAAGAGAACACCATGTGAAAGCACAGATATGGAGGGAAAGCAGCCATATGAAGATGAAGGCAGAGGTTGGAGGGATGCTGCCAGCCACAAGCTGTGAATATCTGGGCAGGCAGAAACTGGAAGAGGCAGGCAAGAGTCCTCTGCTAAAGGGAACACAGCCCTGCCGGTACCTTTGTTTCAGACGTCTAGCCCCTGAAACTGTGAGAGAACACATTGTTGTTTTAAGAAACCAGTTTGTATTACTTTGTTACAGCAGCCCTACTAGGCTAATACAGGCATTGTTCTGCTAAAACGGTCCAAGTCCAACTACCTATTCCTTTCTCACATAGGAAACTTACACCTCCTTGCTTCTCTAATTGGTTATAGAAGAGTTTAGTATACCAATTTTCTGTTCCTTTGCTTCCCACTACAGAGTGCCCCTAGAAAGTTTCCTGACTCCAAAATTTTCTGAGTGAGAAACAGTAGCAGGCACTATATTAATATATACCCTCCAACGCAAACAGCACAAAATTCAGCTCTGTCAAAAACTACTTCATCATGCTTACTTTGCTGGGAGCAACAGAGTGATTTTACAGGACCTGCATCCTAATAAGCTTCTCACCAGGGAGGGATAAGCTAAGCCCCAATTCCTGCAGGTCCTCTCTCTGATTCCCACCAATTTCTCAGAGTGTTTTCTCAGTGCTTCCCTTAATTAGCCTAGACTTTCATTGAAAAAAAAGAAAGAAAGAAAGAAAGAAAAAAAAACACCTGTAATTCTTTTCCCAGAGAGGCAGAATGGAGTAAGTTCTTATCAGGAACCCTCTAATCCCTGGTCCCAGTGATGTCTCCTCTAATGGGGAATGTTCCAATTTTGGAGACTACGGTAGGTTGATAACAGCAAAACAAGTTCTGCCACCCTCTTAGTGAGTCCTGCTGGGATATGACTAGTAGATCTTTTTAAAATACAGGTGTTTCTGCTAATGCTGTGTAACAAGTTGCCCCAAAATCCAGTAACTTAAATAGTAAGCATTAAAAGACACCATGCCATCAGCTGGGCATTCTCGTTGCTGTGGGCCAGGCTTAGCTGAATTTAGCAGAGCTTATTCATGCTTCTGTGGTCAGCTGTGCATGGCAGGAGGCTGGATGAACATTGAACTAGGATGTAATTGGTTGGTGGTTGGCTGGGGTGTCTTGACTTCGTGTTCCTCCTTTTCCAGCAGGTCAAGACTTGTTGTCACTGGGGCTGAGCAGGATTCTAAGTGAGTGGCAGAAGCATGCAAAGCCTCTAGAGACCTAGAATCGTAAGTGGCACACTGCTACTATTTGCATGAAAGAAGTCACAGGTTAGCTCAGATTCAAGGTGCAGGGAAATAGACTTTGCCTCCTTAGTGAGAGAAAGTGCAAAGTCAAAGTCAAATAGCAAAGAGACTGGATAAAGAAATCTGGCCAATTTTTTTTTTTGTAATGTATCACAGTAGGTATTTTTATATCTGTTGTTGTATATTAATCAGGTTAAATCACATCAAATGCTAAATAAACAACCAACAAAAAATCTTAGTGGTTTTTTTCTTGTTTACAATTCAATCCAATGAAGGCTGGTGGGTGTTGGAGAGAGAATAATGTTGGAGTCAAATAAGTTTTCAAGGTTCCAAATTGGATTCCTCCTTCTTCTAACACCTCAGAATCACCTTATGAATACTCTACATGTAGCCAGCCCTCAGGTGAAAGAAGGAAGAGCGCGTGAAGGATCATGTGGGATGTCTCAGAAGCCAAACCTAGAGTGGCTTACATCGTTTCCACTGGCCTGAACTTGACTAAGATTTCATGAGCCATCTAACTGCAAAGGCATCTGGGAAGCTTCTTTGATGCCAATGAAGAAAACTAAATACGTTTAGCTCATGTCTTTAGCTTTATGGCTGTAGCCCAAATCCTAAGGCAACAAGAATCCCAACCTATATCCTTTTCACCAATTTCAGTGTTCTTTCCTCCATACACCCAAGAGGACTGCTGGCACCGGACTTAAATCAGATCACTTTTTATTACTATAATTATTATTATTATTTGCTTGTCTTTTAATCCTTTGGGGATGGGTACCTTCATGAAGCATGGAGTTTCCCCAGATGGGGGAACAGGATGAAATTAGCATCTTAGAGTCACTGTCTGTTTCTGACAGCCCTGCTCTGGATGGGGATTTGCTTGTGCATCTAAAACCTGCTAAGCCTTTACACTTAAGTACTCCCATACCTTCCGAGATTTTGTACCTGTTCCAGAGGAGCCCATGTGAGGATGTTCTTGAACTCTGCTCTTTCATAAGCAGAGAATGCTTCTCACTGTTACACATTCAGTGTTCCTCTCCAACAGCATTTGCTTACCAAGCCACAAAAAACTCCCCAGATGATGAGACCTGGTACACTGGGTTCAAATTCCAGCTCTGCTACTTACACTTAACTGTGTGATCTCTGGCCAACTACCTAACTTTTCTGATCCTCGATTTGCTCATCTTTCACATTGGAATGATCCACTTTCTGGGGTGATAGTGAGGGCAATCATGACTGGAAAGCACCTACACAAGGCTGGCACTCTGTTATACTATTTCTCTTCTTCTTTCCTCCATCCTCTTCCCTACCTCCAGTGACCACATAAGTGCAGTGAGAATGAGGAGGAACGGGATTGGAATTAGACGGAGCTCTATTAAGTGATGTGTTTGGAAGCAGATGCAATGGAGAGGTGGCATATAACTTACCTGTGAATGTTTAAATATGCGTTAAGGATCCTGGAGGCATGGAGTTCAGAGAAACCTGTTTTCATTCTTCCAAGGAAGAATTTTTAAAGAAATATTATGGGCAGAGAGCCTTAGGATTTAATATGAAGACATGCATTTTTCTCACAGTTGTGGGACCTTTTCACCATAGTACCATCCTCTAGTAATTTGGAAGTTCACCCAGATGTCACTTTTGTTCCCAAACCTGCAAGTCTATGATAGGTCCTAAGGCGATGCCTGTGTAGTAAAAAGATGACTCTACCTTCCCCTGGCAGCCAGGTGTTAAATTATCACTAGATGGCAGTAACATCTAACACTTAATTTGGTGAATGATCAAACCACTTACCTTTGTTTTCTTTTTGCTTCTCTAATTCAAGCAAGCATTCAGTCAACGCAAAACTGAGACATCCTTGAGCTCATCTCAATCCTTATTTTGAAGCTGACTTGGAGACTCACAAAATTTAAAAAGGAAAAGAATGGGGCATGTCTCAAGCTACAAACAACAAACTTCTCAGTGGGCTCTCAGAGTTCCAATTAAAAGACTTCACGCATGCCCAGGACATAGAGAAAAAGATCAAGTATCTAATACCCTCCATATGGGACAAAAGGTCATGAATTTGGAAAAATTACTTTTTTTTCTCAAGCAAGAAAAAAAAAGACATTAAAAAATAATGTATACACCTGGTGGGGTTGAGCCTACTCTCCTTAACATAAGAGCCATTTTGTTCTCCAAACAAGTTTATTTTGAACTTCATTTTTATTTTTTCTCCCAGGTCCCAAATTTTTTCTCTTACTCCCAAATTCATTTGTACACTCAATGCATTTTTTGTTTTTTCAAGACATCATTAGAATGAAGATGATAGAGAAAGACTGAAATATTAAAAAGGACTGGCAATGTTATAAAATCTATACCATGCTCTGAGTGTACCAAGGAATCTGGGGCTGTAGATCCCAAGATGTTCAGTCCCAGAGAATTTGCAGGTCATTACTGGGCCCAAAGCCTTGGCGTTCTCCAAGGCTAAATCTGTCCTTCAAGGAGACTAAATATAAAACCCAGGTCCACTTATCTCTGTGGTCACAGACCAAGTGACCTACTAAATGTCCAGCAGGCCTAATAAATGTTGATACAAAAAACTTCTCTCCCACCATGAAGTAGTTCCAATTACAGTTGATCATTGTTTGAGACTTAGACGTTAGAAACTTCGTGTTGTTGCCTATAGTATTATCAGGCAAGCTGTAAATCGGCACAGAAATTAGTTTGAGACGTGCACTGAGATGGAACATGCCTGCTGTCCTTGGGGCTGTACCTGTTCCCATCTTCATTTTGGAAATCGCAATACCAACAAGTTGTATCTCGTAAGTGGAGCCTACACTTAGATTGGTGGAAATTAACCAGTTTAACAGGCAGGTGGGTACACTCTCCAAGGTCTTTCTAAGCAAGAAGACCCAAGTCAGCAACTGGGTCACCGTAACTAGGATCTCCAGAATTGAGACTAGTGTATTAGACAAGTTGATTGTTTGTATTAAAAAGAGGACATCCAGGTTGCAGTTCTATTCTATGGACTGAGTGAATGTAGGGGGAGAAGGTAAGAGAAGGGGACTAAGTTGCCACCCAAACTTAGTCCCCTGTAGCCATTAATACCACTAGTAGATCTAGTTGGCAGCGAAGAGTGTGGGAGCCCTTCAGTCACCAGGAGCCATTAAGTCTCAAGTATAGGGAGCAGGCTTAGCATACCAGTCTACAATAGGGAATCATGCAGCATTATTCATCTCTATCAGGAATAGCTCAGGTGGAGCTGTGCCTACAGCTGTGGAGCATCAGCAGAGCTAGCTGTGACCAGCTGGGGACACGAAAGTAGTCCCCAGAAAGGCTGGGGTTAATGCAGCATTTAAAAAGTTGTGTCTTTGGACATGTCCAAAACAGTTGCCACTTAGGAGCTCTCTTGACAATTGCCTGGACTACAAGCCACTGAAAATAATATTTCCTATCACAAGGAATTGATATGCAAGATTGGCATGAAGAAGGGGATACTAGGAGCTATCGTTTTGCTTTGAAGGGAAAATCCAAGAATGCGGTTTCCTTCTCCTGTCAGTTTCTTATATATATTTACTTTCAAATTTTGCATCTTCAGTGAATAAAAAAGATCTGCTGATGAGAAGACAGGGAGAAGAAAGGAGAGTTCTGAGAAGGAAGCTTTGCCACCATTGTAATATAAGCACTTCCCAATTGCTACTTTTTAGTCATTAGAGAAATAATGTTTTAAAGAATGAAAAATTTCTTCTTAGAAATTTTAACTTTGGGTGTAGAATATTCTGTCAACGGTAAAGATAAAACATCTCACCTGGAACGACAGTGGACGTCATTTTTAAAATTTATCAGCAACATAGAATAAATATTTGTAGTACTAAGGTAAAAATTCTGACAGAGCATTGTAGCTACTTAGAGGAGAAAATTTTCAATTGTACCCTTCTTTGACCAACTAAGTAACTGACCTCTAAAAAACTGATAATCATATCCATCAACTGACAATGAAACTTTTTTCATTAGAATGCAAACTCCAAGAGGGCAGGGAGTTTTGTCCATTTTGTTCATTGCTATCTTTCCAATACATAGATGATAGTGAACACATGGTAAATATTGTGAATAAATGAATTAATTCAGGGTTTATGAGAGAAACCAATGAGATAAGAATTTTGGCTCACGCCTGTAATCCCAGCACTTTGGGAGGCCGAGGCGGGTGGATCACGAGGTCAAGAGATCGAGACCATCCTGGTCAACATGGTGAAACCCTGTCTCTACTAAAAATACAAAAAATCAGCTGGGCATGGTGGTGCATGCCTGTAATCCCAGCTACTCAGGAGGCTGGGGCAGGAGAATTGCCTGAACCCAGGAGGCGGAGGTTGCGGTGAGCCGAGATCGCGCCATTGCACTCCAGCCTGGGTAACAAGAGCAAAACTCTCTCAAAAAAAAAAAAAAAAAAAAAGAAGTGATACCTGCTCCCATTTCAGTTTTTCAACAGGGACTTAGCTTCTTTTCTCATGTCTTTATCATGTTCTTCCTCTTCCTTCCACTCAATCTATTGCAGAGTACTTGTGTTTGCCAAAAACTGGATAAAATCTCTGATTCTGAGTTTCTATTTGGTTCTGCTTTGATTCTAAAGAATCCAATGGAAAGAGCACAGGATGAGAGTAAGTACAGCCACAAAAATTCCTGGGGATACTTCAGGATGCACAGAATAAAGGGTCTGGACAGTCTTGGAAGGATGCAATTCCCCTTCTGCCTCTGGATCGTGAGCAATAGAATGAAAGAATATGTTGCTTCCCTTTGGGACTCAAATTTTGTTATGTGAGTTGATTTTTAGCCTCTGTCTCAAAAACCCTGCAAGAATAACCATGTGCATAGTTAATGCCCTCACTGAAATATTCCAACTGACAAAGAGTACCATTGTGCCATTTTCCACAAAAGGGTAACCAGGCCTGTGGCTTCTTTCAGACTTGGATTACTGTAGGCTCTTCAGTCACCTTTTGTCCAAGAAGAGAAGGCCACAGTCAAGGTACTGATTCTGCCAAACTCAATCAAACGTCCTGAAATGTTTTCCAACGTTTAGAATTTGACAAAATCCCAGCACATTTGGCTTGGGTCTCTCCCTTTCCCCTTAATTGCTGAGCCCAAACAGAAAATGTAATCCATCTGCTTCACAGTCATTTTCCCAAAACTCATCCAAATGTTCCTTGGTGAGAACTGTTTGATGTCTTTGTCTTGTGGGCTTAACACCTTCCTTCTCATGTTTTGTTTCTTGGAACTAGGAAGTCAACAGAACCAACAATAACAGGGCTCAGTTTCAAACACAAGACATAATCTATAAAATCAGGTGCTGGGGGTGGAGGATCAAGAGTCTCACCTCCAGAATGACGGCTGTGACATATCTGAGGGAGAATTAAGGGAGCCCCTAGAACAAATATGTCCTTAGAAGGCAGGAGAGTACAGTTAACCTAGGATAGATTCCTTGCCACCCCATATCCACAGCGCCTATTGTGAACACCCCAGCCTTGTACACAAGGAGGTTCATCTAACATCCTTTTGTAAGACCGTGAAACTCACTGCAAAGTGAGATAAAAATGAGTTAAAATCCTAACTAGTAAGGTAATTAATAGTTTTGTAACCTTGGGCAATTCCCTTATCTCTGAACTCACGTTTTCCCTTTGTAAATAAAAATAAAACTTTCCTGGTGTATTTATTATGAGACTTAGGTAAGATTATATAGTTCAGCACAGTACCGAGCATTTAGAAAGTACTAAATTAACAACAGCTTTTTGCATTGTTGGTTTTTATGACAGTTTTATTGAGATATAATTCACATACCATGTAATGAACCAATTTAAAGTATACAATTTAATGGTTTTTAGTAAATTACAGAGTTGTATAACCATCATTACAATAAATTTTAGAACATTTCATCACCCCGAAAACAAGCTTCATATCCATTAGCATTACTCCCCAGTTCTTAATCCCAAGCAACCACTAATTTACTCTTTGTATGGATTTGCCTTGTCTGAACATTTCACATACATGAAATGATATACGATCTTTTGTGACTGAATTCTTTTATTTGACATAATGTTTTCAAAGTTCATCCATGTTGCAGTATGTTTCAGTACTTCATTGCCAAATAATATTTCATTGTACACATATACTACATTTTATTCAATCATTAGTCATTGGAAATTTGGACTATTTCCATTATTTGACTATTATGAATAATGATCCTATGGACATTTATGTACAAGTTTGTGTGTTGACCTATGTTTTTATTTCTTTTGGATCTATATTTTAGAGTAGAATTTCAAAGTCAAATGTTAATCTTTTGAACACTAAAACTCTGTGTTTAACATAAAACTGCCAGGTATTTTCCAAAGTGGCTGCACTATTTAACATTCCTTTTAGCAGTGTATGAAAACTCCAATTTCTTCATATCCTTGCCAACACTTGTTATTATTAATCTTTTTCATTATGGCCATCCTAATGGGTGTGAAGTGGCATTTGACTACAGTTTTAATTTGCATGTCCCTGGTTGCTAATGATGTTGAACATACTGTATGTACTTATTGGCCATTTGTATATCTTCTTTGGAGAAATGACCATTCAGATCCCTTTCCATTGTTTGAGTTTTTGTCTCTTATTGTATCATTTGTTTACGTATTTTAGATACAAGCCCTGCTGTAGCCTGACTGTGTTTCCTCAAAATTCATATGTTAAAATCTAATCACCCATGTAATAGTATTAAGAGGTAGGGCCTTTAGGGGGTGATTAAGATATGTGAGTAGAACTCTCATAAATGAGATTAACGACCTCACAAAAGAGGTTCGAGGGAGCTATTCATCCCTTTGGACCTTTCATTCCTTCCATTACTCGAGGACCTAACAACAAGGCACTATCTTGGAAGCAGAGAGCAGCTCTCACCAGCCCCTAGATTTGCTAATGTCTTGATCTTGGATGTCCCAGCCTCCAGAACTATGAGAAATAAATTCCTATTACTTATAAATTACCGGCTCTGCTGTATTTTGTTATAGCAACAGGAATGCCCCTTATCAGATATACAATTTGCAGAAATTTTCTCCCATTCTGTGCACTGTCTTGTCACTTTCTTTATGGTTTCCTTTGAAGCACATAAGTCACTAATTTTAATAAAGTTACATCTATCTATTTTGTTTATTTTTTTGCTTATGCTTTTGGTGCTATATCTAAGATATTATTGCCAAATCCATTAAAAAAATTGCCCCTATGTTTTCTTCTAAGAATTTTATAGCTTTAGCTCCTACATGTAAGGTCTTTGATCTATTTTGAGTTAATTTTTATATACGGTGACAGGGGATTTAACTCCATTGTTTTGCATATGGATATCCAATTGTTTCAGTACCATTTGTTGAAAAGCTTCTTCTTCTCCCATTGAATTCTCTTGATACCTTCATGAAAAACCAATTTATTGTAATTGGGAGGGTTTATTCCTGAGCTCTCAATTCTATTCTACTGATCTATATATCAATCCTCACGCCAGTACAACATTGTCTTGATTACTGTAGATTTGTACTAAGTTATTTATTTATTTATTTTTAGGCAGGATCTCACGCTGTTATTGCAGTGGTGTGGTCACAGCTCACTGTAACCTTAACCTTCTGGACTCAAGCAACTTACACCTCAGCCTCCTAAGTAGCCAGCACCACAGGTGCATACTATCATGCTTGGCTAATTTTCTAATTTATTTATTTTGTAGATATGGGATCCCCTATATTCAGGCTGGTCTTGAACTCCTGGACTAAAATGATCCTCCCACCCTCATACTTCAACCTCCCAAAGTGCTAGAATTCCAGGATGAGCTACTGCACCCAGCTTATAGTAAATTTTTACTTCAGGAACGGTGAAACTTCTAATTTTGTTCTTATTTTTCAAGATTGTTTTTCTATATATAAAATTATGTATCTTCAAATGGATAGTTTTGCTTTTTCCTTTCTAATCTTAATGTCTCTTATTTCTTTTCTTGCCTAATTGCCCTGGCTAAAGCCTCCAGGAGTGATAAGAGCAGACACCTTGGTCTTATTTCTGATCTTAGGGGGGAAAGCTTTTAGCCTTTTACAATTATGTATGATGTTAGCTGTGGTTTGTTCATAAACACCTTTTAGCGTGTTGGGGAAGTTCCTTTCTATTTCTAGTTTGTTATGTGTTTTGTATCATGAAGGGATGTTACTGTTATTAAACAACAATGCTGTTATTTTCTTTTTACCTTTTTTCCTCTCTTCTTTCCCTCTTTTGATTTTTCCAGAGCCTGGTAGGACACCAGGACAACATCAGGAAAGAGGAAGCCACAGGCTGCCATGCATTCATTCCCTGATGTGTCCTATGAGCCAGCATCTGCCACCTCCTCCCTCCCATCCACCCTTCTGACCTAACAGTGCCCTTGCTGTTCTGGCACAAGATGCACCCCTACTACTTTCATGTGCTTCACTGGCTTACTGTCTTCCAGTTTTAGGGTCTGTGGCTTCCTGTCACTCTTATTCATGGTTCAGATTCCTTTTCTACCTCTTTGCAGGTGTCCTACACTGCTTTGGCAGCTACTGGTGTTTGGAAAGCTAAAGGCTATTTTCCAGACAGAAGAATTTCCTTTTCACTCTTGTACCCAATTTAATTCCACAAATATTTCATGAGCACTTTTTTTCATGCCAGTCATTGTTCTTGTTTGATCCTGGTAATACTCACAATAACCCTATGAAATTGTTTTTGGTTTAGCCCATTTTACAGAAGAGAAAACAGAGCCTTCATATAGCTAGGTAGTTTGTCCAAGCGCTACTTACATGCATGGTAAGTGACATAACTAGAATTTGATGACAAAGCTGCAAGATCTATCTGCTTAGAGCAAAAAAGAGTGATGGCCACACAGTGACAAATGCTGAGACAGAACTCAGGGCACCAGTTGCCATGTTGGAAAATCCAGGAAGAGCTAGGAAAGTGGTCTTGTTTAAAACCCAAGGCTGCTATTGATCTGGCCTCTGCCAACTTGTCTGACCTCATCTTTCAAAAAACACATGCTACCCACCCAAGACATACTTAACCACATCATGCTATCTCTGTTTCTGTGCTTTTTCATATACTGGTCCCTCTGCCTTAGCCAAACTGCGTCCCCCATGTAATTATGAACTTCCAGAAGCCTGGCTAACTCTTATTCTTACTTCAAGACCCAACCTTGGATTAGTTTCTCCGGAAAAGCCTTTCTGACCCACCCCAAGCTGTGCGCCATCATATCCTGTACATACCTGTATCTTGGTACTCACTACTCTTACGTCTTACTCCCTCTCCCTCTCTCCTATGACCAATCACCAATACATCATGAGCCCTTCAAGGTAGAGTCATGCTTAGTTCTTCCCTGTAACCCCCAGGACCCAGGATAGTTCCTGGCCCATAGTGGGTTCTTAGCTGTGGTTTTTTGAATAACTAATTGAAATCTTTGGGATGAGCTCTTATAGACAGATGCCCTCTCTGATTAGATTTAAATTTTCTTTCTGCCCAAATAGATTAAAAGCTACGACATTTTCTTGTTCTCTTTCATACTGAGGAATCTGAATCCTAAACCAAGGAGTTCAAGCCTGTAAAATTTGAGCTTAAGACAGTAAAGTTGCTTTTCCACTTTGTACAAGACAACTCATAGTCACTTATCCATGAGAAGATCTCACCAAAGATGATAATCCAAAGGAGGAAACCAAGGACCTCACTTTAAATGCACAGTGAGAGCACCTCACTTTAAATGCACAGCAAAAGCACCCTTCCATTCTACTGGAAGAACTGAACTTGGGTTCTTCCCCACATCCAGGGATCTGCTGTCAAGGCCGCCTTTAGGTTAAAAAGCACAAGACATTCATTTCTTCAGCTATTAAACAAAATAACTTGACTTCTGGCTCAATGCCAGCTCGGTGGAAATAAGCCAGCTGCAAGAAGAAGAACTTTCTGGACAATGTGGCAACTCTTAGAGCAAAGTTTTAGCACAGCTACTTCTCACTTTCTCCTCCAAGAGAAAGCTGTGAGGTCAGGTCCAGGATGACAATGCCCAACAGCCCCCAGAAGACTCCTGGTTTTTGTCCTTGCCAATTTCCCTCCAAGCCCTGGCACAACTTGGGCTGAAAACACACATGCTATTTTCATTTAAGCATGAATGCTGAACCACTGGGTATTTTTTTCCTGGGTTTTCTGTTAACTCTGTCTACAAAATGTGGTTTTAAGAAATATTACTCCTGGTCATTTATCTAACAGACCATACTGTGATCTGTAAGCTCCATCTTTCTTGCAGCTTTCACATTCTATTAAAACGGGATCTTTTACCAGGAAATTTACTCAGACGGGGGAGTTCATTTGAGGTTAAAACTGTAAAGTGGCCAATTATCTCTCAGTCGTTGGTTGCATATGATCTTTACCCCAAGCTTTGGAAATAAAGACAACATTTAGCAAACGTTCTGCTCCAAAGCTAATGTTTTGGAAAGAATAACAGCATGTTGGGAATAAATTACATGGTCTTTAGTGCATTTTAGTGTTATTGCCTGTTAACACGCAGCATGGTGTGCCAACTCATAAGAGAACTCCAGTTTTCTAGGGAATCGATTTCTGATTTGTTGAGCTGATGGCGTCCGTGTTATATCATTGAACAGACGAGGTGTACAGGGGGCCATGTCTGTGGGACCTCACCTAGGGGAAGCTATGACTCATAGGTTGTCCTTCCATTCTGATACTATCCAGACCATTAACGTACCATGGGTAATGGCATATGAACTCTTTCATCTAGGACTATCCAGTTACCCACTCATGAGCTATATTGATCCTAAAAGAGTCATTTAACATACCTAAATCAAGTAACTAATTTAGCCTTGCTAAAAGACCTACTAGGTACAAGGTTTTTGGCCAGGCTCTGTGGAAGAATAGTAGAATGCTTAAAAACAGCTTTGATTCCACTTACATGAAATATGCAAAATAGACAAATTCATAGAGACAAAAAAATTAGATTAGTGGTTTCTTAGACCTGGGAGGGCAGGAGGATTGGAGAGTGCTGGATAAAACATTTGGGATTTCTTTGGGGGTTATCATGAAAATGTTATAAAATTGATTAAGATGATGGCTGCCCAACTCTGATAATATAATAAAAGCCACTGAAGCATAAACTTTAAATGGGTTAATCATATGATATGTGAATGATATCTCAATAAAGCTGTTAAAAAATTAAAGAACAACCTTGTCCTCATGAAGAGAAGAAATGTTAGTAATTTCAGGTAGAAATCACTAAGGACTAGAGACACGTGCCACAAAATGTCAAGAGAAATCCAAAAAAGTGTAACTTCCATTAAACTTTGTAGAATTTCCTTTCTTTTTTTTTTTAACCTTTTTTTAAAATTGTATTTTAGGTTTTGGGGTACATGTGAAGAGCATGCAAGATTGTTGCATAGGTACACACACGGCAGTGTGATTTGCTGCCTTCCTCCCCTTCACCTATATCTAGCATTTCTCCCCACGCTATCGCTCCCCAACTCCCCACACCCCGCTGTCCCTCCCCTATTTCCCCCCAACAGACCCCAGTGTGTGATGCTCCCCTCCCTGTCTTTTGGGACTGTTTCACTCTGTCTTTGGTTTCAAAAGACAACAGGTCATGTTTAGGTCTCCGAGAGTTCCTAATAACCGAATAAATTTAAAAAATCATGGTAAGACAGTCCTGAGAACAGGAACACAAGTCTTGGACCTGTTGGCAGGGACCCAGTGAAAGCCAACCTCAATCCTCCCTTATAGCTGGTTGCAAGCAAGGTGTTTTATTTAAAGGGGAAAGGAGACAGGGATTTTTTTTCCTTGAGGCTAACAAGAAGCTCCTGTTACTCTACCTCCTCCAGTCTTAAGACAATTTTACCAAAGAGCACCATCCCCACACCTACTCAAGCTCCCAGACTCCTAGGACAAATGTATCTAGGATCAGAGCAGCCCACAAAATAAATAAGCAACAGCTAGCCCTGTAGTATCTTGTAAACCAAATTGTTACTCCATGCACAAACATTTCAGGTGTGCACTATTGTTCAGGCCACATCTGCTGCCATAGAGATTCTTTAGGTAGAAGGATAAATTATATTTCAGGCTAAAGTGATCTATCTTTTATTGGGGTGGGCTTGTTTTATTTTAAAAGCTCTATTTCCACATTTACCTTCATTGCATTCCCTCTCTACTATCATTTTTTGGATTATTTCCCTAAATTTCCAATATTTAGCCAAAAGCAAAATTACCAAGTGTATTTGCTATAAATAATTCCAAATAATTTCAAAGATAATAATACTTTTAAACTTTTAAGCTAATTCAAATATTTTAAATATTATAGTAAATTGCCTTTGTGCATAATAACGAACTTTCAAGCAGCAATGCATGTAAGTATTTTAAAGAAGTTTATAAAGAAATTATTCTACTGGGCTGTGGACCTGAATTCCAGGTTTAGTTTACCCAGTAAGTGTGGGTCTCTTCTCTTTTTGAGGATCTGCCACAATTTTGCACTGGTCTTGGTTTCTGTGTTTCTTAAAGCTGAAACAGAGGCTGAGCTGAGGGTTCAGTAAAAGAGATGGTAGAGCATGTGTCAGAGACCCCCAAACGCCACTTGCCTCCTAGAGGTGCCTATGACACAGTCCCATCCCCTAGCTGACAGTTCGGCTAGTTCCACACTGGAGTACTTTGAAGTTTATGTGTCAAAGTAAAGTGGTGTGGTGTCTCTCTTGCCTTTGTGAGCCCCATTTCCCTGGGACATCCAGAGAAATAGTTCCTTTTTCCAGTGTTCACCACCACCTGCCTTCCATGACAATGCAAGCATTGGCTTTGGGAAGCTGCCAAATTTCTAGCATGGTCCTTGAACCCTTGACCTTCCCAGCAAAGGCAATGATGCTACCAGCTGAGTGACACAGACCTATTTCCTGCACCAATGACTAAACAGAGCCAAAGGTATGTGAGGCATTTCTTTCTCCCCGACCTTGCCCAGCCTTGGCACAGCTGCTGGCACAGCCAGAGGTGCCTGCCCCCAGGAGCAGCTGCGGAGTGCCTGCCAAGCCTCCGGAGGGCAGAGCTGTTTGTCAGCTGGTTCGTGCATTTTTTCACCTTGGTTCTGCTAACTTGAAAATAACTCAAATAAAACTTATTTTAATGAACAGTTCTGACCTTTTTTTCCTTCTGTTTCTCCTCTTATCTAATAGCTATTTTATTCTTAATTGGAACCACTAACACATGACAGCATAGACAAATGCACATGTCCCTCCATTTTCAAGCCTCTTCCATTCTCTAGAATGGATATGAATAAGCTCACACTTTAGAATGGATATTAAAATATCAGAGTGTCAGCAAAATGAAGACAGGAAAGAAGAAATAGGCTTTGTAATTGACATATTGAATTCTCTTCCGATACAATTTTTTTTTTTTTTTTTGACACAGGATCTTCCTTCCTCTGTCACCCAGGCTGGAGTGCAGTGATACAATCTTGGCTCACTGCAGCCTTGACCTCCCAGGCTCAAGTGATCCTCCCACCTCAGCCACGTGAGTAGCTATATCCACAGGCATGTGCCACTACACCTGGCTATGTTATTATTTTTGGTAAAGACAAGGTCTCACTATATTATCCAGGCTGGCCTTGAACTCCTGGGCTCAAGCGATCCTCTGGCCTCAGCCTCTCAAAGTTCTAGGATTTTAAGCATGAGCCACCATGCCCAGCAAGGAATATTTTTAAGGAATATGGGACAACATGGAAAAACGCTCACTCTATTGTCTAATTACAGTTACATAAGAATAGATGGTGCATGAGCAAAGACCAGAAGGTATTCTAAAGCCAAAAGCAGAATGTGAATATTTTCTTTATTAAACTTCTAGCTAGGTGCAGTGGTTCACGGCTGTAATCCCAGCACTTTGGGAGGCCAAAGCAGGTGGATCACCTGAGATCTGGAGTTTGGGACAAGCCTGGCCAACATGGTGAAATCCTGCCTCTACTAAACATACAAAAATTAGCTGGACATGGTGGTGCACACCTGTAATCCCAGCTCCTTGGGAAGCTGAGGCAGGAGAACTGCTTGAACCTCTGAGGTGGAGGTTGCAGTGAATTGAGATCACACCACTGCAGCACCCCAGCCTGGATGACAGAGCGAGACTCTGCCTCAAAATAAATAAATAAATAATATACTTATTTTAATGATATTGTAATATTGTTTAAATATTTAAAAATGAGAGAGGAAAGGAAAACAGTGTAACAAATCACAAGCATACACAAAACTGCCCTGCTCATTTTTAATTTGCTGTGTTGATTACTGGTTATAAAACGAAACCTCATTCTACTGTTCTTTTCTTTCTTCCTCTCCCTTTACAAGACACAACCCAACCCCTTTGGTACCAAGAAGTGACGACCTGAGTTCAGCTCTGTTCTCAGTCACTCTGAGAGTAGCTTCCATTTCCAGGATTCACCATGACTGCCCACTCTTCTCGTGGGGAGGAGTGATAACCCTCATGACTGCGGAAAGACACATCATTGATTCTCTTCCAATGACTGAGAAATTTTTCTAACTAAAGGAGCCTTCTCATCTCTGAATGACGGGGCTGTGAATTCCCAGTTTCTTTGCTCCTGGAACTTATTTCCAGCTTACTCCCAATAAGATGGGATGAGAAGTATTAAATGACACAGGTGATTAGCCTGGACATCTGGGCTCTAAGCTAGGTGAGACTCTATCTCAATAAATCCATCATCTTTCTCAGAGTCTGTGCATCCAATATTCCAAAATCAGCCTTGTATCATGGCAGTTAACATTGAAAATGGTGACTTTGGCTGAATGGGCTCCATTGGAAATGTTGACAGTATGACCAATTTTTTCAAATCATTGACCTCACTTTCTCTTGGTGCTTTCTTTGAAAATATGGGGCAGGTGAGGAATCTAATCAGTACTCCCACATTGCATGTTTTCATATAAGCTGTTCTAGCAAGCCATGGCAACAAAATATCTGGGCTTAAATCTTGGCACATCATTTACTAACCTGCTTAACGTGTCTGAGCAAATACTAGTGCCTACTACCTCTTACGGGTGTTGTGAGGGTAAAATGAAGTGATGCTTGTAAGGTAACCCCACAATACTTTGCACACAGTGCAGCCTCAATAAATGTTGGTAGTGATGCTTGTAATTATTACTATTATCATCTATATTATATTACCTTTCCATTCTTTATTCACCTCAAAGTGAACTAGAAGCACGTTGTTATGGAGATGAGGGCAGGAAACCTGAAATCAGAACTCTTCGTTTCTACTCACTGAATGGCCTTTGGCAAGTTATTTTCACATCTGAATATACTTCCACATCTGCAAAATACAGATCACAACACCCACCTCACAGCGCTACTAGGAAGATGCAATGTAATAAAATACAGGAAAAATTATTGATACATAGTAAGTGCTCAGTAAATAATGGTTGAATCAGGACTTAGGTTTGGGTCACTTACCCAGATTGTCCCATTTTAACTTGGGTTTCAACTAAAGAAGAAGGCATCTTACCCCCTCCTATGTCACTTCCAGCAAAAACCATCAGGGCAAGGGAGCCAAAACATTAGCAAGCTTTTGGCAGGTGCCTGACAAGGAGTGTGATCACAAGACCTCCGTGCAGAATTTCGACAACCAAATGTGCAAATTACACTTATTCAAGCTGAAATATCACCCAAGTGTGTTTTGGAACCACAGTGACCACATCCCAGCTGGACTGGGGAAGTGAAGCTGTCCAGCCAAGGGTTTTATTATTTTTTATTTAAAAGTGTGAATCATCAGACAAGCAATGCTCTCCAGCCAGGTGCTGTATTCAGATTCCACGTCAACATCTACTTTTTTGGCGGTTGAGCAAAGTGAAGGTGCCAATGAGAAATTGCTCTAGGTCTATAGAGATCTCTGGTTTAAGCAGGGCAGCCTTGGGAATACCTCTTAAACGCCCTGGGACTCAATTTCTTCATGTGTAAAATAAAATGACAATAGGAAATACTGCATAGGCAGTTGTCAGGATTAAATGAGACAATGTGTGAAAAGTGCCTGGAAAAGAATATAGTAAATGCTAGATAGATGTTTGCTAAATGGTAATAATTAGTGTGCTAAGGCCTTTAGGATTTTCAAAAGACATCATATTTTGCCTCTCTATAGTAGGTTTATATTCTTTTTTTTTTTTTGAGACAGAGTTTCGCTCTTGTTACCCAGGCTGGAGTGCAATGGCGCGATCTCAGCTCACCGCAACCTCCGCCTCCTGGGTTCAGGCAATTCTCCTGCCTCAGCCT
>NW_016107430.1:3034349-3047247 GCF_001604975.1 Cebus imitator | reverse complement strand
TGCTGGGATTACAGGCGTGAGCCACCGCGCCCGGCCCTATAGTAGGTTTATATTCCATTTAGAGGAAAGGCTTTCTATGTAACAAAGGAAATGGTGACACAGAACTGTTTGAAACGTAAGACGACTGAGCAGACTGTTCTTAGTCTTAGTGGCTAAGAATAATTCTCTGCACAAGAAAACATTAGTGGTAGGCCATGCAGAAAATTTAGGAATTGAAGGTAATTGATAGGGAGAGAAAGGCATTTTATGGATGGGGAATAGCTTGGGAAAGCTGTTTGGCCTCCCCTGATCTCTTTAAAGAACTCTGGCAGCTTGGGTATAGCTGCAAAAAAAGAGAAAAATCCAAGGTTTTAAGACTGCTTAAGCTGCCTAATCTCACCTGTTCCTTGCAGCAGTTCTTGCTTTTATCCTCCTAGCCATTAGGCCACTAACTCTCATTGCCCAGCTATTGTTTTATCCTAGTGTTGCCCCATTAGCTCTACACATAGTTCTGTCTTTACATTTTAAACTCCAATTTCCCTCCTGACTATGATTTCCTCTAGTGGACTCTTAGGGAAGCATCCCAACAGGATGACACAGTTATCCAAAATCTTTTTTCCAAATACTAACTCCACAGGGAGCTCCTATAAGCATAATGAACTGGATATGGGTAAATGGTGAGAGGCTCTGTTACGTTTTAGGAACAATGAGTAGATCAAGTTCACTCCTGTGATCAAGACAGTAGAGGATCGTAAAAGCACATTAGACTCACATACAATGAAGGATTTCCTAGAAGAATCAGACAATTCAGTAGGATAGGCCTCCTACCCTTGGAGTCTTAGCAGATGGAAAATCCAGGATTCTAGATTTTATAGGTAGGTGGATATTTGCCTATGCCCAGAAACCTCCCCAGTGACTCTCATCCAAAGTTTACCATTGGTTTGCTCAACCTTCCCAGTACTTAACTACAATGACTTTGCTTGGCCAGGCACTGTGGCTCAGGCCAATAATTCCAATGCTTTGGGAAGTTAAGGCAGGAGGATCACTTGAGGCCAGGAGTTTGAGACCAGCCTGGGCAACATAGAGAAACCCTGTCTCTATGAAAATAAAGATTAGCCATCGTGGTGGTGCATGCCTGTGGTCCCAGCTACTAGGAAGGCTGAGGCGGGAGAATCATTTGAGCCTGGGAGTTCAATGTTTCAGTGAGTGATTATCCCACCGCTGCACTCCAGCCTGGGTGAAAGAGTGAGACTCTGTCTCTTAAAAATAATAATAATACTGACTTTGCTTCCTGCTTGAGTAATATTATGTATATCTACCAACTAAAAGGTAAATTTCAAAATAGTAACAGCTTTATTCCTTTCTGCTGTTTTGTTTTTAATGTTTTTACAGAGCTAAATTCTGTACTTGGTGTGTAGAGAAAACACACACAACACAACAAAAACAATAACAGCAAAAGCAAAATAAAAACACTCTGAAAATGCTCTGATTTTGAAAAACAATCTCAAGTCAGAAGTCGTAGTTTCCATTTCTGCTTCCACAGTTTACTAGCTGAGATATCAATATGTTAAACAAAATTTTCTAAGTTTCCCTCCCTGTCCACAAAATAGAGATTATGATATCTGCTTACCTTAAGAGGTATAGTAATACAGAGAGATAACAGATGTGAAATCATATGTAAAGAAGCTTTTTAAATAAAGGGAAAATAAGTTAACTCAATCTAAATTTATAAAGAGTTTGTGTTTTGTTTTTTGTTTGAGAGAAGGAGAGAAAATGAGGAAAACCACTACTTTGAAGACTATAAAGAGAAAATTCTAAATGTTATTTTTTCATGTCAGAATTTTATTTTATCATTTGAACACAGAGAAGAAGTAAGCTAATGAAGAGCATTACTTCATAGTCTTTGGCCATAAATGTCTTTTTTACCCCAAGGTTGTAGAAGACTAATGATGTAAGATTTAGGGTTGGCTGGGGTTTTGCTCACTTTGCATTGCCTAGATGTTTCTTGAACGCCATTGCCTCACCAGGTATTGAAGAGAAACATGTTAGAGTAGTTGCCCAAAATTGGATTGGCTCAAGCCCATTATTCTTAGCTGACCTCTTAGAAACTATACAAAGATGTGGCGGAGTGGGGGGAGGCGAAGGTGGAAGGAAATTTCTTTGTTTTTTGAGAAAGTGTAAGTTTTGGCTCATTCCAGGATGGACCTTCCAGGTTTCTTCACTTTTCCTTTCTCTTAGAGATCTTCCTTTAAGACATATTACTGCCTCTTAGTTACAACACTATGAAGGCCAGTATAATGCTGCTAAGCTTTGGACAGAGAGAAAAGAGTACAACTTGCTGGCTAACCTGAGTCATTATGAATAACGTGCTAACCCAAACTCTGTGAGCTTTCGGTTGATATGACCCTGATTTTGCCACATGTGCTTTTCATAATTGGAATAAAGCATAACAGGGCCAGTGGCCAGTGTGGAAATGTGAACTGCAACCTGATAAGCGCATATAATTTGCCAAACTTTTCTAGGTCTTTTCATTAAGCTACTTGATCTTTGCAGCCAAAACTGAGCCTACGTGGGCGAGTTACCTCCTTTTTATGGATGAGTAAACCCATGTCAAATAATTTGCCTAAAATCAGATGGCTGATGAGTGGTAGGGAATGCTTCTCAGAGAAAAATGAGGTTAATCCAAGTTCTGATGGAGGTGAGGTGTGTCAACTATCCTATGGAGTTGTAAAGGCATTTTATGCATTGGATTTGGCAATTCATAGATCGCAAATAACTTGGCCCAGAAGACTGAAGACTTGGGTTCCAAACCTTGGTCTAACATGTATAAGCTATGTGACCTTGGACAAAAACACTTCATATATTTGACTTGAGGTACTCTATCTCAGAATGTTGTTCAGAGGATTAAGTGATATAATATATATAAAGCTATCACAAGACTTGGGACATAGGAGGCATTTAAACTGTAGTCGCCATCATTATTATCAGCATTATTAAAAGCATTACTTTCACCGACACAGTAATTATCATTATCACTAATATCTATTTTATTTACCCTTAGAATTTTGGAGGGTTAAATGAGATAATGAATGTGAAAATGCTTTGTACCAGAAAAAAAAAAAAATAGAAGCACTTCAATCTGGGGGAGATTCAAATATTGTTTTCAAATGTAATACATGAATTCAAGAGAATTACTGTGAATTCCATGGTAGTCTTAACTCAAGTTACTCTAGAATCTTAACCCTGAAAATACTGAAAAATGACTTAAAGTGAAAAATCAAATATATTTCACCAATTTTCAGACTTTATAAGTTTGTACTTATAAAGACCAAGTATATATTGATTGCTTAATTAATTATTGACTTCATATTAAAGCTTTAACAAGAAGGTCTATCAAATATTCTACAGCTCATTTCATCAAAAAGAGTGGGGTATCAGTCAGAGATTTACTGTTTTATGTAAGGCAATGTTCTTTTAAACCTAGGAATAGGGAGAAAAATAAAGATCTAAAAATTCTCTTTGTGCTCAAAGGAGATGGAAAAGAGGGAAAGAGTCTGTGTATAACTAAAATTGTACATATGATTCTGATACATGTCAGTCTTGCCAAGCCCCATGTGAAAAAGGAATAGTGACTAAGACATAGAATGCCAATGAGTAGTTTCTGCCAGTAGAAATCTATGGGTTGTTTAGTTTTATAAACACTTCTGAGAACTCAGTCTTTAATGAACATAGCTTCTGCCAACTCAGTGGTTTCCAAGAAGCAGTCAAGGTAATGATAAAGAAAGAAATCCCATAACCTATCAACATGGTTTTACTGCCATAAAATCTAGACTACCATTAACAGCTCATTTTTGAAGACTCTATTATGGCCTAACTTCTTCATCAAAGGAGAATTCTGGAAATCAGGAGGAAACTTCCCCCATCACAATCAGTGTTCCCCTCATTCTTTGCATGTTCTGATACACTCTGTTCTTCTATACATCTATATAAGTTTCATTTTTGATACAGGGAACATTGCCTCAAATGCAGTCTGAGTCATTAGCAGATTAGCATTCATCCATGACCTGCGAAACTTAGCAATATAAAAGGTCAAGTCTTCTCAGGTCTCAACTGAGAAATCCCTGTCTCTTCTAAAACCCTCTTTTTCACGATGAAGCCCACAACATTTTTCTGTTCCTTAATATATTTGAAATGGAAGCCACAATCCTGTTTAAATACTTACACAAACACAGTAATAGTGATGTCTACACTCCCATCTAAAACTGAGCGGGTATTAACATGTTCCTGTTCAGTCCCGATGTTTAAGTTGGACACTTCCTTAATTCCTCAGCCTCCCTTCATTAATTGTACAGAGGTCCACTTGAAACTGGAGAGATTCTTAGGTTATCAAGAGAAGTCATTGTCCTAGGGTAGGATGTTGTTTCCTACCTTTTGTAGAACAGGATAGTTGATGGAAGTCTGCTCTGGGCACAAAGAAAATGATGTTTCTAATTACATGATGACTAAATAAATAGTAGTTGAGATCCAGTGATGTGGCCAGTTTCACCACTGGGTTGTGTTTCCAGTAGGAAACCTGCACTGGCAAATAGTCAATGTGATTGTGGGGCTGCCAGTCGTATTCTAGTCCTATATTCAGATGGCATTTTCAGAGGGTAAATTCAGTGGTAATTTTCTGGCTATGGTATACTCATAAATGTTTAACAACTGCTTCCCTAACACACACAGTCCTGTTTTGTACCATTTGCCATTTTCTCTGGTATAAATACTCCTACCACATATACATTTTTGTCATCAATGTAATGGTACTGAATTTGGATTTGGGAAGATATCCACACAAAAGTTTCTTGCAAGCCAGCGTAAACCAGTACCTCCAGCACACCACTGTCATAAGGTCCTTCTGCTGGTTTACTTGCTATGACACTCTCTGTAGAGGATCACTCTCAAATATGAGACCCAGATGTCCAGATTTTGAGTCTAGATCCCTTCTCTTTCTGTTTTTCTTGCTTGCCTTTCTAAATGCAAAAAGCTCTTAACTATACTTCTATTTTCTAATAAGAAGACTCTGTGGTCCATGACCCATTTTAAAGAACTTAAGGCTCTTTGGAAAATAACTTAAGCACTTGGCAGCTTATTTATCTTTCTAAAGAGGTAAGGAGAACTCACCCTCTAGAAACACATAAGCCTGTTTTCCTTCACTTGGAGAAGAATAAAAATTCTTTCATTCTTTAGGATGTGTTATTCTCCTCAAAATTGAGGCTAAAGTCACACACACACACACACACACACACACACACACACTCTCAGAGAGAAAGAGAGATATCACAACTTGAGTTTTCATGTGCTAATTCAAAAGCAGAGTCAAATAAAAAAATTCTCTTCCAAAGGATTTAATCATTAAAATATGAGGAACTACTCCCAGCAATGTGAAGAGAGTCAAATCTGATGCCAAAAGGATACACATTTTTAAATTGTATTGTGTAGATCTGTATTCTTACTAAATTTGCCTGTCTTCTTGTTTTCCACCTTCTAACAGAGATATGTTAAAATCTCCCATTGTGTGTGTCTACGTGTGTGTAGACACACACATACCATGGAATACTATGCAGCCATGAAAAAAATTATGTCATGTTCTTTGCAGCAACATGGATGGCACTGGAAGCCATTATCCTACATGAACTAACTCAGAAACAGAAAAACCAAATACCAGATGTTCTCACGTATAAGTGGGAGCTAAACAATGGGTACCCATGGACGTAAAGATGGAAAAATAGACACTAGGGACTACAAAAGTGGAGAAGGTGAGAAGGAGGACAAGGTTGAAAAATTGCCAACTGGGTACAGTGTTCACTATTGGGTAATGGGTGTGTTAGAAGTCTAATCTCCACCATTATGCAATATACTCATGTAACAAAAAAGTACATATACCCCTTGAATCTAAAATAAAGTAAAATAGTTTAAAAAGAAAGTAGAATAATGTAATACCGAGGAGATGTATACTTCAGTTTATCTATTGATATAAAACAATCCATCCCCAAATTCAGTTGCTTAAAACAAAACAAAACAAGAAATTCCCCACAATAAGGCTGGGCTTGTCTATTTCACCTGAGTCTATCAATTTTTGCTTTATAAATTTAAAGTGATC
The DNA here is from genome assembly GCF_001604975.1 of Cebus imitator. NCBI lineage: Eukaryota > Metazoa > Chordata > Mammalia > Primates > Cebidae > Cebus > Cebus imitator. The sequence continues at coordinate 3,041,126 of NW_016107430.1, read as the reverse complement.
TTATTGAGTGCATACAAATGCATTGTTGTGCTATTTTTCTGGTGAATTGACCTCTTTACTGCTATAAAATGTTTTTATAAAAAAAACTTCTATTAATAATTTTGCCTTAAAATCTATTTTGTATAATATTACTGTAGTTATGCCATCTTTTTATGCTTTTGTTATACTTTAAGTTCTGGGATACATGTGCAGAACGTGCAGGTTTGTTACACAGGTATACATGTGCCATGGTGGTTTGCTGCACCTATCAACACGTCATCTACATTAGGTATTTCTCCTAATGCTATCCCTTCCCTAGTCCCCCACCCCCAACAGGCCACGCTGTGTAATGTTCCCCTCCCTGTGCCCATGTGGTCTCATTGTTCAACTCCCACTTATGAATGAGAACATGTGGTGTTTGGTTTTCTGTTCCTATGTTAGTTTGCTGACAATTATGATTTCCAGCTTCATCCACATCCCCGCAAAAAAACATGAACTTATCCTTTTTTATGGCTGCATAGTATTCCATGGTGTATATGTGCCACCTTTTCTTTATCCAGTTTATCATTGATGGGCAGTTGGGTTGGTTCCAAGTCTTTACTATTGAATAGTGCTGCAATAAACACATGTGTATATGTGTCTTTATAGTAGAATTTTTTATAGTCCTTTGGGTATATATCCAGTAATGGGATTGCTGGGTCAAATGGTATTTCTGATTCTAGATTCCTGAGGAATCACCACACTGTCTTCCACAATCATTAAACTAATTTACATTCCCACTAACAAGGTAAAAGAGTTCCTGTTTATTCACAGCCTCACCAGCATCAAATATTTCCTGACTTTTCAGTAATCATCACTCTGACGGGCATGAGATGGTGTCTCATTGTGGTTTTGATTTACATTGCTCTAATGATCAATGATGTCAAGCTTTTTTAACATACGTTTGTTGGCCATGTAAATGTCTTCTTTTGAAAGGTGTCTGTTCACATACTTTACCCACTTTTTGATGGGATTGTCTTTTTTCTTGTAAATTTCTTTAAGTTCCTAGTAAATTTTGGATATCAGACCTTTGTCAGATGGATATATTGAAAAAATTTTCTCTCATTCTGTAGGTTGCCTGTTCACTCTGATGATAGTTTCTTTTGCTGTGCAGAAGTTCTTTATGTAATTAGATCCCATTTGTCAATTTTGGCTTTTGTTGCAATTGCTTTTACCATTTTCATCGTGAAGTCTTTGCCTATGACTATGTCCTGAGTGGGATTGCCTAGGTTTTCTTCTATGGTTTTTATGGTTTGGAGTTTTACATTTAAGTCTTTAATCCATCTTGAGTTAATTTTCGTATAAGGTGTAAGGAAGGGGTCTGGTTTGAGTTTTTCACATATGGCTAACCAGTTTTCCTGGCACCATTTATTGAATAGAAGACCCTTTCCCTATTGTTTGTTTTTGTCAGGTTTGTTGAAGATCACATGGTTGTAGATGTGTGGTTTTCTGAGTTCTCTATTCTGTTCCATTGTCTATATGTCTGTTTTGGTACCAGTGCCATTCTGTTTTGGTTACCATAGCCTTGTAATATAATTTGATGTCAGATATCATGATGTCTTCAGCTTTGTTCTTTTTGCTTAGAATGGTCTATAGGATTCTTCTTTGATTTCATATGTAATTTAAAGTGCTTTTTCTAATTCTCTGAAGAATGACAATGGTAGTTTGATAGAAATAGCCTTAAATCCATAAATTACTTTGAGCAGTATGAGCTGTACTCCTAGGTATTTTATTCTCTTCGTAGCAATTGTGAATGGGAGTTCATTCATGGTTTGGCTCTCTGCTGCCTCTTATTTATGTATAAGAATGCTTATGATTTTTGCACCTTGATTTTGTATCCTGAGACTTTGCTGAAATTGCTTATCAGCTTAAGGAGATTTTGGGCTAAGATAATGGGGTTGTCTAAATATACAATCATGTCATCTGCAAACAGAGACAATTTGACTTCCTTTCTTCCTATGTGAATAATATTTATTTCTTTATCTTGCCTGATTGCCCTAAGCAGAACTTCCAATACCTTGTTGAATAGGAGTGGTGAGAGAGGGCATCCTTGTCTTGTGCCGGTTTTCAAAGAGAATGCTTTTAGCTTTTGCCCATTCAGTATGATATTGGCTGAGGGTTTGTCATAAATAGCTCTTATTATGTTGAGATATATTCCATCAATACATAGTTTATTGAGAGTTTTTAGTATAAAGGGTGTTGAATTTTTATCAAAGGCCTTTTCTGTATCTATTGAGATAATCATGTAGTTTTTGTCATTGGTTCTGTTTATGTTATGGATTATGTTTATTGATTTGTGTATGTTGTACCAGCCTTGCATCCCAGGGATGAAGCCAACTTTATCGTGGTGGATAAGCTTTTTGATGTGCTGCTGGATTCGGTTTGTCAGTATTTTTTTTAGAATTTTTGCATCGATGTTCATCAGGGATATTGGCCTGAAATTTTCTTTTTTTGTTGTGTCTTTGCCAGGTTTTGGTATCAGGACATTTTTGGCCTCATAAAATGAGTTGGGGAGGAGGTCCTCTTTTTCTATTGTTTGGGATAGTTTCAGAAAGAATGGTACCAGCTCCCCTTTGTACCTCTGGTAGAATTTGGCTGTGAATCCATCTGGTCCTGGGTTTTTTGTTTGTTTGATTTTTGGTTGGTAGGCTATTAATTACTGCCTCAATTTCAGAACTTGTTATTAATATATTCAGGTATTCAACTTTTTTCTAGTTTAGTCTTGGGAGTGTGTATGTGTCCAGGAATTTCCCATTTCTTCTAGATTTTCTAGTTTATTTGCATAGAGGTGTTTATAGTATTCTCTGGCAGTAGTGTGTATTTCTGTGGGATCAGGGGTGATATCCTCTTTATCATTTTTTATTGTGTCTATTTGATTCTTTGATCTTTCCTTCTTTATTAGTCTGGCTAGTGGTCTATCTATTTTGTTAATCTTTTCAAAAAACCAGCTCCTGGATTCATTGATATTTGAAGGGTTTTTTTGTGTTTCTATCTCCTTCAGTTCTGCTCTGATCGTAATTATTTCATCTTCTACTAGCTTTTGAATTTGTTTGCTCTGGCTTCTCTAGTTCTTTTAACTGTGATGTTAGAGTGTCAATTTTATATCTTTCCTGCTTTCTGATGTGGGTGTTCAGTGCAATAAATTTCCCTCTAAACACTGCTTTAGCTGTGTCCCAGATATTCTGGTACATTGTGTCTTTGTTATCATTGATTTTAAAGAACTTATTTATTTCTGAACAGCCTTCATTTCATTATTTACCCCATAGTCATTCAGGAGCAGGCTGTTCAGTTTCCATGTAGTTGTTGGGTTTTAAGTAAGTTTCTTAATCCTGAGTTCTAATTTGATTGGAATGTGGTCTGAGAGACTGTTTGTTAATGATTTCCATTCTTTTGCATAAGCTGAGGAGTGTTTTACTTCCAATTATGTTGTCAATTTTAGAATAACTATGATGTGGTGCTTAGAAGAATGTATATTCTGATGATTTGGGGTGGAGAGTTCTATAGATGTCTATTAAGTCCGTGTGGTCCCGAACTGAGTTCAAGTCCTGAATGTTCTTGTTAATTATCTGACTCATTGATCTAATATTGATGGTGGAGTGTTAAAGTCTCCCAGTATTAATGTATGGGAGTCTAAGTCTCTTTGCAGGTCTCTAAGAACTTGCTTTATGAAGCTGGGTGCTCCTGTATTGGGTGCATATATATTTAGGATAGTTAGCTCTTCTTGTGGCATTGATGCCTTTACCATTATGTAATGCCTCAAGTGGGTCCCTGGCCACTATGCCTCCTGACTGGGAGACACTTCCCAGAAGGAGTCAACAGACACCTCATATAGGAGAGCTCCAGCTGGCATCCTTTTGGTTCCCCTCTGGGAAACTTCAGAGGAAGGAACAGGCAGCAATCTTTGCTGTTCTGCAGCGTATGCTGGCAATACCTAGCCAAACAGGGTCTGGAGTGGACCCCCAGCAAACTCCAGCAGACCTGCTGCAGAGGGTCCAGACTGTTAGAAAGAAAACTAATAAACAGAAATGAATAGCATCAACATTAAAAAAGGGATGTACACACAAAAACCCCATTCAAAGGTCACCAATATCGAGGACCAAAGGTAGATAAATCCACGAAGATGAGGAAAAACTAGCACAAAAAGGCTGAAAATTCCAAAAACCAGAATGCCTCTTCTCCTCCAAAGGATCACAGCTCCTCACCAGCAAAAGAACAAAACTGGATGGAGAATGAGTTTGACAAATTGACAGAAGTAGGCTTCAGAAGGTGGGCAATAACAAACTCCTCTGTGCTAAAGGATCATGTTCTAACCCAATACGAGGAAGCTAAGAACCTTGAAAAAAGGTTAGAGGAATTGCTAACTAGAATAACTAGTTTACAGAAGAACATAAAGGACCTGATGGAGCTGAAAAACACAGCACAAGTATACACAAGTATCACAAGTGAAGCATACACAAGTATCAATGGTGGAATCAATCAAGTGAAGAAGGGATATCAGAGATTGAAGATCAACTTAATGAAATAAAGTGTGAAGACAAGATTAGAGAATAAAGAATAAAAAGGAACAAACAAAGCCTCTGAGAAATATGAGACTATGTGAAAAGACCAAACCTATGTTTGATTGGTGTACCTAAAAGTGAGAGGAAGAATGGAACCCAGTTGTAACACACTCTTCAGGATATTATGCAGGAGAACTTTCCCAGCCTAGCAAGACAGGCCAACATTCAAATTCAGGAAATATGGAGAACACCACAAAGATACTTCTTGAGAAGAGCAACCCCAAGACACATGATTATCAGATTCACCAAGGTTGAAATGAAGGAAAAAATGTTAAGGGAAGCCAGAGAGAAAGGTTGGATTACCACAAAGGGAACCCCATCAGACTAACAGTGGATATCTCTTTGCAAAAACTTTATAAGCCAGAAGAGTGTGGAGGCCAATATTCAAAATTCTGAAAAGCAAAAATTTTCAACCCAGAATTTCTTATCCAGCCAAAGTAAGCTTCATAAGAGAATGAGAAATTAAATCCTGTATAGACAAGCAAATGCCGAGAGATTTTGTCACCACCCGGCCTGCCTTACAAGAGTTCCTGAAGGAAGCACTAAATATGGAAAGGAAGGAAAACCAGTACCAGCTACTGCAAAAACATACCAAATTGTAAAGATCTTCAACACTATGAAGAAACTGCATCAACTAATGGGCAAAATAACCAGCTAGCATCATAATGACAGGACCAAATTCACACATAACAATATTAACTTTAAATGTAGACGGGCTAAATGCCCCAATTAAAAGACACAGACTTGCAAATTGGATGAAGAGTCAAGACCCATCAGGGTGCTGTATTCAGGAGACCCATCTCACATGCAGACATACATAGGCTCAAAATAAAGGGATGGAGGAATATTTACCAAGCGAATGGAAAGCAAAAACAAAAAAGAACAAAACAAAACAAAACAAAAAACAGGGGTTGTAATCCTAGTTTCTGATAAAAGACTTTAAACCAACAAAGATAAAAAAAGTTATACTATCTTTATGTACATTTTTACTTTCAACCTTTTTGCATTTAAATTATATCTCTTTTAAGCATCATGTAGTTGAGCTTCTCTTTTCATCTAAAAATCTTTGTCCGTTGACTTGAAACGTAACCCCCATATGTTTCAAGAGATTATTGCTATATTTGGCATTAAATCAATTTCTATGCCCTTTTTCTCTCCTCTCTCGTTGCCTTTGCATTAATCCAGTATTCTATATTGTTGCATTTCCTCCCATTAGGTTACTAATACTTTTACAAATTCTTTAATGTATATCTTTGAGATTCAAACACAAATATTTTATTTGTGAATATTTAACATAAATATAAATTTGCATTACTTGCAAGACAATGCAAAAAATTAAAATATATTTACCCTTGCTGTCTTTTGTGCTAGGGTTTTCATTAACTTTGATTACACAGATATTGTAAACCTTATATAACATTACTGTTGTTGTTTTATACAGTCAATACTCATTTACATTTAACCACAAATGTAATCTTTATGTTGTACTTCATTATTTTCTGCATTTTTCTTTTTCATCTGAAATCATTGTTCTTCTACCCAAAGATCTTTTTTTAGTATTTTATGTACTATGACTCTGTTGCTAATAAATTTCCTCAGTTTGAATTTTCTGAATATTCTTTATTATGCCAATATTTTTGAAGAATATATTTCTGGGCATAGAAGTCTAGGCTGGTAGTTTTTATTCTTTTAGTATTTTGAAAATGTTATTCAATTGTCTCCTGGCTTTTATAATTTCTTATTAGTTAGCTGTAAGTTTTAGGATTCTTTCCTTAATGCTAATGTATCATTTTTTCCTTTGGTTGCCTTTAATATTTTCTTTCATTTCATTGGTAATTACTGTGATGAATTTAAGTGTGAATTTCTTTGTGGTTTCTGGAAGGATTTTTGTTTGTTTGTTTGTTTTGCTTGGTGTTTGTAACACTTTTTGAATCTGTAGCTAATGTCCTTCAGTGATTGTATAAGCTTTTCAGTCACTAGCTTTTCAAATATTGCTTCTGCTATATTATCCCTCTTCACTTTTATGGGATTGCAGTTACACATAGTTTAGATATTTTTATCTTTTCCCATTTATCTCTTAGGCCCTTTTCTACATTTTCTATTATTCTTTTTATTATCCTATCTGTATATTTCTGACTGATATTTTTACACTCATTCTCACTTAATTGTGTTTAATCTGTTAGGCTCATATAATAATGAG
>NW_016107430.1:2984165-3033759 GCF_001604975.1 Cebus imitator | reverse complement strand
AGTTTCGCTCTTGTTACCCAGGCTGGAGTGCAATGGAGCGATCTCGGCTCACCGCAACCTCCGCCTCCTGGGTTCAGGCAATTCTCCTGCCCCAGCCTCCTGAGTCGCTGGGATTACAGGCACGCGCCACCATGCCCAGCTAATTTTTGGTATTTTTAGTAGAGACGGGGTTTCACCATGTTGACCAGGATGGTCTCGATCTCTTGACCTCATGATCCACCCGCTTCGGCCTCCCACAGTGCTGGGATTACAGGCTTGAGCCACCACGCCGGCCCGTAAATTTTTTATTGAAAGGCATTGTGTCAAAAAAAGTGTAGAAATAATTTGAATTTCTAGATGACATTTTCTTCCTTCAGAAAGGACTCAGGTTTGTTTCTCTCAGGCAGCTATACTAGAGGCAGGCCTCAATACAATTCTGACTCCATCTCTTTTAGAGCTGGTCTTTATAAAGGGTGATCTATTTCCAGTTTGTCCATACTTATAGACAACCTTCCAAATGTCCCAGTGTGAGTCAGGACTAACATGAGGCAAGTAAGCCACCTAGGGCCCATGATTTAATGAGTAAGTGCCTCCTAAAATTTTACACTATACATGCCTCATTTGCCTCTTACCAGCCTTAACCCTGGCACCAATTGAAAACCTGTGGTATTTTGCCAGGCATTTATCCTTGGCAAGTTCTAAATTCCATATTTTACTTCACAGCCCTGTGAGACTATATAAGCTCTGCTTTCTCTTGGCTTTTTTGTTTTCACTTACAAATTCGCAAAAGTTTCGAGAGGAAATATAAAGCTTTAACATTAGGTTCATCTCTCTGCACTTCTCATTCGGTTTTTTAGTCCCTTAAGTTATCACTTTCTTTGTAAATCTCCCATAGTTTAAAGCATCTTTTTAAAAAATTGAATCTAGCTTTTCCAGTTATTCTCTGCAGGGTAACTGCTTAGATGCTAGCTAGTTATCATAGACAGAAGCAGAAATCCCTTTTGTTTTTCTATGTCTATGATAATGAAAGGTAGAGGGCCAAATTTTACATTTTCTCGAATTGGAAATATTCTTTCTGGAAATTTGAAATCATCCCCATGGATCTTCCTTTTCTTCTATCCGTTGTTTGAATGCTGGTGTTCCACTGGACGTCTCCTTCAGTAATATTATCCCTGAACTACGTGACATGTTGCCTATATTCAGATAAATCCCAGGTTTAAATCTTCATTTCAGAGCATTCTCTGGGATTGAAACTCATACTACAAACACTTTGTGACATTTTTACACTCATTAAGTGTAAAAATCATACAGAAATCATCTTTTTTTCCTCTTTACCACTATGGATTTACTTTTCCTTATCTTAATTAATTATGGTTGCTTTTCTCAAGATCTATCTTAAACTGCAAGCTTCAGAAAGTCACCCTCTATTCTATTTTAAACTGCACATAACTCATCAAGTCATACGTGCACAGATCATAATCATATATCAATCTACCTGTATCATCTTCCATACATTAATGTCGTCCTAATTAAAGACTAATGATACCTCATCTAGACCTTCCCAACATCCTGCTAACTCAGGGATGGCAAAGGCTTATCTATGTCTGCTGCCACTTTCCCTGTTTTCCTTCTTAAATTCATGATAGGCATCATTTCTTCATTATTGAAGCCTTTCCCCATGAGTCTAGGTACAGTTTTAAAATGCTTCTCAAAACAATACTTCAAAGAGACACTGCTAGAGATAAACAAATTTATGCCAATTTGTCATCTCCTCTCTTTCATCTCTAACAGATGGCAAATGGTATAGACTGAGCTACCAGAGACACATCCCTATGAGAAATCCAACTACGGAATGTCCATGTTTAAAAATTTATGAGAGTCTCTTTCTGCTTACAAAATAAAGCAATAGCTCATTGATTGAGTGTATTATGCATTTCACAATCCAGTGATAATAGAAATTTTCAGATTTATTTACTATTATTCACACAAGTACTCTAATCTCTGATGGCAACATATATACCTATTCCTGCAATTCAAAGGCCTTTCATGCTGCCTTAATTCATACTATCACTTTTCCCCCAAGTTCCTTTACTCATTTACTTAATGTTTAACTCCTACATATACTTATCCTTTCCTAGACGCCTCTGCAGAATTAGTTGATCCTTTATCACCAAAACACTTTTTTGAAATTTTAATAGAGCATATATTTCATTAACATGTTTTAAAAGTGTTTACACATATGTATAGGGGATCATTCCAGGTAATAACTGTCTTTACTCAATGCAAAATATCTAATGGATGCTCAGTTAATATTTATTAACAGAATAAACAAAGTAGGCAATCATTCTTTCTCTTTGGGAATAGTATTATTTCTATTATGATTGCTTATTTCCCTTTCGTCATTAATCCAATGAATTCTTTTTTTGAACATCTACTATGTGTTAGTCACTGAGCAACATCTATGAGAGAAATCTGCAATTTCTTGCAAGGCATCATTCCGCATTTAAAGCAACAGGAACCAAGTGAGAACCTCTTTAAGTAGCTTTTATGCAAACATTTCAATCTGTCACGCTCCCTTCCATGGGTGAAGGAACTGTAAATGAAGTATTTGGCTCTCAGAGAGTTACGGCACAATTCTTGGCTCACCTTGATAAATATTGATCTTGTATAAATTACCCAGGAAAGGCAGACGATGGTTCTCTGGGCAACGCATACAACCCCCACTCCCCTTTATGCAAAGACATAAATCATTTATGAATAGAGCCCCACATGCTCTATGAATAAGTCCCTTGGATTCCAAGATGACTGATACTCAAGCATTTTTCTCATTTGAGTGCAGACCTAAATTTGAGCAAGCAGTCAAACTACATGAAGTTACAATGCCCTTTTGTTCACTGTAAGGTGAGAGATGCATAATAGGCTTTCAAGGGTAAACATCACATGTTTCAAAATAAACACCATTAAATGTGACTGCACATTTATGCCTTTAATAAAACTGATGGCAGGGGGATAGCTCTTTTGAAACATCTCATGTCATGTTCATTCAATTTTAAGTTTCAGGCGCTGGTGAAAAGAGGAGGGTTAGTGTGTGTATGTGTGTGGAATTGTGGAGAATTCATTTTCTTTGACTACAGTTGAATCAAGCCTTTGGTTTCATCTGGAAAGTTGTGAATAACACAATAAGGGGTCTGTGTGTGGTGAGGAGTCATTAAAATAAAGAACCAAAGGGCAGCAAACATTGGTTTTCTGGGATTCTTGTGGTAAGATTAATAATGAGAGTGTTTAACCTCTGGGGACTTCATCACTGAAGGGACAAGAAGGAGAATAAAAAGACAAACTGACAAATAGCTTGTGGTCTCTTGGCAGGAGCTGGAATTTGTCATTAGAGCTCACACAAAGGGTCAAAATGCGGAAACTTCTTGGGGAAAAATAAAGGAATGTGACTTATGCTTTTAGGTGCCTTTATTTATGTGACTTGTTCCACCTTGAATGTTTTTTGCCCTCTAATTTCAACTTTTTCACATTCTATGCAATTCTGTCAGCTTCTTTTATAATTTAAATTGCATATGACCCATAACTTAAGAAATGCTATTTTAGGAATTGATGGACAGAAAATCTTTAATGAGGACTCAGAGACATATATGCAAGGAGAATTATTATAGAATTATTTATAAGGGAGAAAATAAATTTTAAAAAACACCTAAATGCCCACAATATGAGACTGGTTACACAAATTATAGAGCATTCCTTCAGAGAAATGAAATGCAGCAGCTAAAAATCAGGAGGCAGACGTAAATATACTAAATAGGAGGCTGTCCAAGTTGTATTGACTTCCTTTAAAATAAAAGGAAAAAAAGAAGAAGACTGTTGGACATTTAGAGTATGATTTCATTTAAGTAACATGAAACCACCATATCATGTATATAGATAGACTTTATGATGGTTATGTGTTGGGAATGTAATTAGAGCAAGAAGGGAATGGGCTTTCACTTTTTACATCAAATATGGCTGTATTGGTTTAATTTATTATAATGCAAAAGGAGGTTGGTTTTGTTCTGACAATTGAAAATATTTTTTTAACAAGTTATTGTCTTTCAGATCTAAGCCCACATGTCATCTTATCTAAGCGTGAACTCTCTCATTTCTGCAATGCAGCTAACTTTTGTACCAATTTTGCAACAGTTGTTGCATGTTGTTGCAATATTATGGAGAGAACTCTTAGCTTCTACTGTGAAGGCTGGCATTCAAATTCAATTCTGGCACTTTCTAGCTGTAGAATAACTTGACAATTGTTATAACTTCTAAGGCTGCATTTTCCTTTCTGCAAAATGGTAGAAACAATGCTATCTCCACAGGATTCTTAAGAGTTGTAAAATAAGAGGCATTAATATATTGGTTATTTGCGTGCTTATCTTGTGCATCCTACAGTATTTTGATTTCTTTAATAAGAGCAGGCACTATCATCCTCATTAATTTATTTAATAGAGATAAATGAAACAACTATTGTGTTTCAGGTACTGTGTTAATCTCTATGACAATGGCATCCATTAAGTGAAGAAATCATGTAAATAGTCAGACAATCGCCAAATAGTTTAAATAAGAGTTACAATAGGAGAATCAGAAAACTCTCTCTATAGGAAGTGGTTTTCAACTGAGCCTCAGATGATGATTCAGCTTCATCAGGCAAAAAAAGGTAGAGAAGATTTGAAGAGTGTTTGTTAAGTGGAGGGAAAAGGGGTGAGTGAGAGTGTAGAGAATTCAGAACATTAAGTATGTTCAGATTTGTTGGAACTTAAAGGGTCAGGAAACGGGTGAAAATATGAGGTCTTGCACCTCCCTAACATGTCTCCTTGTCCTCCCCAAGTGTTGCTGACTGCCCAGAACAATCAGGTGAGTATACTCAGCAACTCAAACTCACCAGATGCTGAAGGATAAAAGGGTCTAAGACTCAGAGGGCAGCATCATCTTACTACTGATCCAGAGACCTACCAGACTCCAAGATATGTGAATCTACTTGTCCTTCTTCAGAGAGTTAGGACACAGGACAGAAGAGATGTTCTAAAATAGTTAATCTGAAAAATGGAGGGGATGATGGGGTGAGGTTGAAGGGCATGGGGAGATGCATTTTTGTCTGTTTGGACTGAAGGATATGTTGAGGAACTAGACATGTCAACGCATCCATACCTTTGGTGCAAAGCTACTGAGCAAATCAGAGCAAAGGGACAGAGAAGGAATGTATGAGCATCTATTCTTATTGCTTAAAAATTAAGAACCTCCAGATCCATACAGAAAGCTCTGACATTAAGACAAATACTTGAAATGAAAAAGGTATACTGCATGTGAATAACATAATACAAAGACTAAGAATCATACAATTTCAGTGCTTACTTACATAGGCTTTTGAAGTCACCTGGGTGACCTATCTTAGTTCCTGGAGAAGCAAACTGAGGCCCAGGGATGATGAACTGTAATCATTCTCCTACTGGGGCATCCACAAATTACCTCTAAGAAGTACCTACTGGCTGCTTCCAGTCCCATACAATAGGGATAGAAAGCTGAAAAAGTTCTTTTTTCTGGCTGCACAGTTCTTACCATCTAGTTGTAAGTTATGTGGGATATTTTAAGACATAACATGGTGCCGTGAGAATAGTTTGAGTAAGACCTGAAGAAAGGGATTTAGGAAGCCTTCACAGGAGGACACAGCATTGCACTTGTTCTCAGAGGATGCACAGGGTTTTTGCAAAAATAGAAGAAAGGAAATAACATTGCAGACGGAGCAACTAGGACACAGACAGCAACATACACATACTAAATCAAGACAGGAATTGGCAATAAAGCATTTACAATATTCACACAAGTGTGAATATAATTACTCCATTTTAGGAATGAGAAAAATTGAGGCTCGAAGACATTCAGTGACTTATTCAGAGGCAGAAAGCCAGTAGGTGCCAGGCTCAAAATTTGAGTCCTAGTTCATCTCCAATGTCAGTATTCTTTCTATTACATTACAATCTCTTCCAGGAACCCTGGGAGAAAAAGATGGGGGTATCCTGAAGTTCATAAAAAGCAAGTAAAACAATCCAAAGAGTTTAAAAGGGGGACATATACCATTCCATAGCTGAGGGCTATAAAAGAAATACAGCTTATGAGGGACAGGCCAATTTTCCCCCAACACTTTAGCATGAAAATTTTCAAATATACAGAAAAGTTGACAGAATTTCACAGTCAAGACCTGTGTACCCCATCACCCTAATTCAATAACGAACACTATGCTATATTTGCTTTATCCAGATTGGCATTTTTTTCAGTAAAATTCTGACACTATAAGTACAATAAGTCTATACATAATTATAAATATGTAAATACTGGACCATAAGTTCCATGAGGTTAAGGAGGATGTTTGTTTATTTCTGCATAGTCAATGCTCAACTTGGTTTCTGGCACAGAGTTAGCCCTTGATAAATCTTGGTTGAGTAAATAAATAACATAATCCCAGCCAGTAAAAATGGGGTTTGGCTAAAAAAGTTAATAGTATGCCCTCTAATCAGTTAGTAACATAGCAGAAGGTGTTCCAGAGATGAAAGGAATCACAATTCAGCAGAGATCAATATATCAGAGGGTTGTCAGTTTGCTAAAGACAAGAATAAACTGAAGCTTGTCTTGCTGCATACTCTGACATATACTACAAAAGGCTGTGGAGAGGTTAAGGCTAGCATGGTAAAAGTCAGTAAGAACTACTGTGAAGTCCTTCATTTTGGTTGGTAATCAATTACACAAGTACAGAATAAGGAACCTGTTGCTTGGCAGAGTTTAGATATATAAAATTCAGAAGAGAGGTAGAAAGGAAATTGGTTATTGCAAGCCAGTAGTATAAATATGTGGTTTTAAAAAGATAAAAGAGACTTAGACAGCATTAATAGAGAAAGAGCACAAGCAGTAACAGTCCCATTGTACTCTGAGTATCCCTTGCAACTCTGCGGGGCCATATTATATGACAGTGCTGTTGAATAAATGCTAAATCTCGAGAGGAATAGAGAAGGGAATTTTAGGTGATAAGGGGTCAGAAAATTACTGTAGATTATAATCATTAAAGGAACTGAGGATGTTTAGACTAAGGAGAAAACAACAATGGAGAGTGTGATAATTATCTTTAAATATTTGAAGTGTTAAAAGATAGAAAAGGAGTGGAGGTAATGGTTTCAAGATGGTAGATAAGATGACCTATGTACACATATACATATGGATATAAAATAAAAATATATTAGTGGGCAGGTGTGGCAGTTCACGCCTGTAATCCCAGCACTACAGGAGGCCGAGGTGGGCGGATCGCTTGGGGTTGGGAGTTTGAGACCAGCCTGGACAATATGGTGAAACCCAGGTTCTTCTGAAAATACAAAAATAGCCGGGTGTGGTAGCGTGCACCTTTAATCCCAGCTACTCAGGAGGCTGAGGCAGGGATAATTGCTTGAACCTGAGTGGCAGAGGTTGCAGTGAGCCAAGATGGTGCCACTGCACTCCAGCCTGAGTGACAGAGCAAGACTCCATCTCAAATATATATATATATATATACATATATATATATATCATTTATATACTTAAAATATAAAATATGACTACACACACAAATGCAGGTATAAATACACTTATAAGAATTAAAACACAAGGATTGAAATATAAGAGTTGGTACATTATGTGGTCCAGAAACAAACAGAAAATTCGTGAGATAAAATTGCAGAAAAAGCTATAGTTTAGGACATTTGTGGAAAGTGCAGCTGTTAAAGATGAGAAAAACAATAAAGATGATCCATGTTCAGAGGTAGTCTACGTCCCAGGTCTCTGAGAAGAGCAGTAAGGTAGCCAGGTTGACTAACAAGTTCACACACACACACACACACACTCACACATGCATATGCACAAGCACACACATACACACATATACCAGAAACAGATGAATCTGCCTTGAGATGTATTCGCTCATGAATGTGGAAGCTTGAGACAGAAAGGTGAGGCAATTTCTAGGTGCGAGTGATTTAGGATCCCATCCCTGGCTGCTGGTACCAGGAGCCCTACTGCTCCCATTGGAAATGGTGGAGAGGGAGCCAGTGTGATAGCTCTCAGATCTGCTCTCAAATAAGCAGAAAGTTAAACTTGCAATCTTAACTGCACACGATGACCACAAAATGAAGAAACGCCAAACAGCCAACAAAAATTTATTGCACAAAAGAGGCAATAAACTCGATAAACAGAACTTATACCCAAAGAGGTAGGGTTAACAGAGCAATTTTAACTGGATTTGAAAAAAACAATAGACACTTTCTATATTATTTCTGAGAGTAAATCTCAGGCCAATAGACAAAAGTAACAGGCACATGTCAGCATAGCATAAAATGAGAATTTCTCAAATAATTAAGTTTATTCAACAATGGACTTCCAAAGAGTATACCAAGCTCTACTTTTGACTCTATCACACATTCACACATGGCCTTTTTTTATTTATTTTTATTTTTATTTTTTTGAGACAGAGTCTTAATCTGTCACCCAGGCTGCAGTGCAGTGGCGATCTTGGCTCACTGCAATCTCCACTACCTCCCGGGTTCAAATTATTCTCGTGCCTCAGCCTCCTGGGTAGCTTGGACTACAGGTGCGTGCCACCACACCTGGCTAGTTTTTGAATTTTTTGGTAGAATAAGAGTTTTGCCATGTTCAGGCTGGTCTTGAACTCTTGGCCTCAAGTGATCTGCCCGCCTCAGCCTCCCAAAGTGCTGGGATTATAGGCATGAGCCACTGTGCCCAGTCTACATATGACATTTTAATCAAACACTCCGTGAAAGATACAGAAAGGTGCATTATCAAAGAGCAGCTTAGCTAAATTTAAAACAAAACAGCTCAGACAACATACTAAGATTATTAGCCTGGATGCCACAGAACCAGGAACAAATAACCTATAATTACTGAGCCTAGCACAAAGTAGCCCTACAATCAATATTTGTCAAATAAACTTAAGCAACATCAGGGCAAATGCATGTCCATCTTGTTCACCAGCGAAAGGACAAGATTCTTTGTTCATTGAATTTTCATTCCAATAGAGAAGATCGCTAACAAAGATGCCAGATGTAGGTGATGGGGAGGAAGGCAGCAAATCACACTGCCATGTGTGTACCTACACAACAATCTTGCATGTTTTTCACATGTACCCCAAAACCTAAAATGCAATAAAATAAAATAAAATAATTTATGATATAAATGTAGTAGTGATAATTGTTATGAAGGAAAACAAAAATAGGTAAGGTGTGAGAGAATAATGTATGATCATTTTGTTTGGTTTGGTTTGTTTTAGAGGAGAGAAAGTAAAGAGGAAAACATTTGCGCAAAGTTTCAAATAAATAAGGCATTGCATCAGTTATCTATCACTACATAGATCTTACTGGCTTAAAACAATGTCTAAGTTTCAGTGTGTCTAGAGCCTGTACTTGGCTTAGTTAAGTCCTCTGGCTCAGCCTGTCTCACAGGGCAGCAATCAGGATGTCTTCTGAGGCTGCAGTCACTGCCAAGCTCTATTAAGAAGGACCTTCTAATCTCACTCAGGAGGTTGTTGGCAGGATTTAGTTCCTCCCAAGCTGCTGAACTGAGGGTCTCAGCTCCTAGTTGGCTCTTGGCCAGAGGCCTTGTCACATTGACCTTCCACAGGGCACTGATGACTAGCAACTTGCTTCATGTGAGCAAGCGAGATGAGCCAGAGGGAGAAAGTGAGCAAGGGTGGACGAAGGCACAGTCTTTTACAATTTAATCTTGGATGTGACATCCCATCACTCTTACTCTACTCTATTCTTTAGAGGCAAGTCACCGTGTCTGCCCCACATACAGAGGACGGCATTACCCAAAGAAGTAAATATCGGGACATGGGGATCATTGGGAAATGTGTCAGAAAGTTGCCTACCATAGGCAGTGTGCTACATACAGACACGGGGAAGAACATTCCAGATGTTGGGGACAGCAAATGCAAAGACCATGGTATCTTTGAGGAACAGAGAGAAGGCAGGAGAGGAGTAAGTCAAGGAGGAGGTGGAGCTTGAAAAGCAGGCCTGGGTCAGATCCTAGGTCATATGGAATGCTTTAGGTCTCAGTAGTTTGGATTTGATTGTAAGTAAAAAGAAGACTTTGGATGGGTTGCAGCAGAAGAGGTTAAGCCTTTCTTTTGTGAAATCATACTAATGGTAAATGGTATATTGTATATACTTTTTATCCGTCTTATTTTTAATGACCTTTCTATGGGGAACCTGACACTTCCATGTCAGCTATTCCCTGTATTCTGAAAAAATTATTTTACTGGTTCTTAACAGCCTAACTCTGACAAGCTAGTGATCTATAAGGAGATTATTTGAAATCAGATTGTTTAAAATTTGAGCTCCTCAATTTCATTTAGGGAAGAAGAATTTATTGATATTGTTATTATTCACTGCAATCGATTGAGCTTGTGCCACGTCAACCTTATACAAAACCCAGGAAAAATAAAAAGTTGGGATGTGAAGAAATATGGTAGATGCAATTCTGGACTGTGTATGTGGAGCCACTGGGGGAAGGTATCCTCTAGCCACAGATAGAGAGTGGAAAGGAGGCCTTCTACTTCCTGCTGGATAACAAACACTTAGATTGCCAATTCCTTCTCCCTAGTTATCTGGGTCAGTTAATCCCAGCACACAGCTGCTAGCTGAGCTCTTCCCTGGCCAAGCTCCTCTGCTTTGAAATTCTCCCCCAGGCCACCTCGCCCAATGATGTCAGACGGCATGAGTGCCCTACCAGCCCTCCCCTCTCACAAGATGATGTGCAAGGGGAAACGCATGCTGTCTTTGCTCAGGAAACATCTGGTTGATCCACTAGTCCTCAAGCGGGTCACTGGCTGTTTTATAAGTTAGTGGAACAGAATAGGATGGGAAGACATGGAGCTTCAGCAATTATTCAACCTTGCCATCAAGTAACAAACTAAAATGAGAGGTGAGGAAACGGCCTCCCTGGCAGGCACTCTCCAGGGACTCGGCTCCGCCGCTGAAGTCACACTTCCTAGCTTGTAATGGAAAACAAATGCTGTTTACAACAGCTTAAAGTAGCCGACATGGGAACATGAGCCAAACCGTGTAGTGAAGGGTGAACTCCTACTTGGAAGCTTTCAGCAGTCCCGTAATTATTCAATAGCAGGCCTGAAATATAGGCTCCTAATGAAGAATATCGTTCAGTCTCCCTTGGAAAATGAAACACCACGTTCACTGGTAAGCAGAATCCATGACCACTTAAAAGCAGATCCAGCCCCTCATAAGCTGTTTGACATAAAACAAAAGCTGCTGTATGCTTTGCATGAAGTTTTAAGTGCTGTTTTTGTCCTGCTTGGTTTCCATTGACTTTGTCTCAGTTTATGAACCACTAGAGAGGAACTGGATAAGATGGATAAGAGAAAATGAATTCGGTGTGCTGTCCCTCCACCTACAGCCCCCTCCCCATATCTGTCCCTGGGGGATACAGGTTTTCTTCTTTCAGGATTCTGGCCTGCAAATGAAAAGATCTTCTCTTCCAGCCCTGTTTTGCCTCCAGCCTCTCTCTCTTCCCCCAGTTATGTCAATAATATCATTCTGGTGAGTAGATTTTTAGGGGGCTAGTATATGTTCTCTAAAGGTGTTAAATCAGAATGAAAAATCAAAAAAATTAATAAAGAAAAAACCCTGGAAAACAAAGAAATTCTAGCTTTAAAAAAAACTGAAAACTAATTTGTCCTCAATGTTACCTCTTTGGTAAAATTAGGTGGAACACAAGATTAACAATACATTTTTTTGACCCATCTTTCAGGCATTATTGGTCAAATTGAGATCACAGGACTTTGAGGTTGTTGCCCGACCATTGATTCATTTATTCCTTCAGCAGATACTTTAGAATATTTTTGTGCTCTATGTATTGAGTATATAATTTGGGAATAAGACAAAGTTCTGTACCCTTTTGGAGCTGAAATAAATGAACAAAAAATAAATACATTTAATAGAAAGTATCACATGCGATGCAGACAAGGTAATGAAATAGGGAATGTCTTCTACTGCCAAACTTCTCAGAGGACGTGACATTTAAACAATGACTCACATGATTTAAAGAGTTCAGGCTTATGTGGATCAGGGAGCAGGGAATTCTGGGCAGAAAGGACAACTGGTAGAATGACTGATGCAAAAACAAACTTGAAATACTGATGGAACTGAAAGATGAAGGAAAGGGTTGGGACATGAGGGGAAATATGGAAGCATGGGATCTAGGATCAAAGAAGCCTGGCTTTGAGTTCCCAGTCTACCACCTAACGAGCCGAGTTACCTTAAGCACATTATTTAGCCTCTCTGAGCCTGTATTAATCATCAGTAAGTTGGAGATGGTATTTCGTATCTCACCAAAGACTAAGCTGTAAGTAAAGTATCGATTCTAGTGCTTAGCACATAATAAGAGCTTCATAATGCTAAATCTTTTTCCTTATCTGAGAACACTGGGCTCTCACCAAGAATAATGTTTAATTTTATGTGACAACTTGACTAGGCTATGGGCTGTCCAGATATTTGGTGAAACATTATTCTGAGTGTGACTGTAGGGGCGTTTGAGGACAAGATTAATATTTGAATTGAGTAGTTGGTGGCTCTCCCTACTGTAGGGGGTTCTCATCCTATCAGCTGAAAGCCTGAATAGAACAAAAAGGCTGACCCTCTTCTAAGAAAGGGGGAATGCCTCCTGCCTGAGTGCTCTGAGCTGAGATATTGGTGTTTCTGGCCTTCAGAGTTGAACTGAAACATCATTTATTTGAGTTTCCAGCTTGCCAGCTTTGGGCTGGAACCACACCGTGAGTGATCCTTGGTCTCCTGCTTGCCAACTGCAGATTTTGGGGCTTTTCAGCTTCCATAATTGTATGAGCCAATTCCATAATTACACACACACACACACACACACACACACACACACACACACGTGCTATTTAACAAGAGATGCATTCTGAGAAATGTGTCAGGTCATTCTGTCATTGTGCAAACATCGTAATGTATACTTACACAAACCCAGATGGTATAGCCTACTACATAAATAGGCTATATGGTATAGCCTGTTTTCCTAGGCTACGAAGCTAAACAATGTCTTTTAATTGCCTACTGTATTCAGTAGGCAATTCAATTCAAACACAATGGTACATATTTGTGTATCCAAAAAAGGTAAAGTAAAAATTAGGATGATAATCTTATGGGACCACTGCCATACATATTGTTGGGGTGTTTTGTTTATTTTGTTTGTTTTCAGTTGGTGGTATGAATTAGAATGCAGTCTATTGTCGACATCATGATGTGGTGTGTGATAAGGTATATTCTGGTGGTTTTGTTTCTTTGGAGAACCTGGACTAATACAGCATCTCTCAAAGGTGATTAGCAGAAGTGGGAATAGCTCCAGTCTGAAGGTGCTGGATTTTATTTATTTAGCACTATGTAAGCCTTCAACTTGGACAGAAATTTCACAAAACTTGGGGAAGATTTTCTACACAGACAAAAAGAATAGCCTGAGGCAAAGCATGGGGCAGGAGAGTGGGAGGCAGATAGAGATGGAGTAACGCTAGTAACAGCCAACATTTATTGACCACACTAAATGAAGCTGGAACAAGTCAGAGATTTGCTGACCACTTATTAAGTGTTTGGGACAGGCCAGGAGATCCAAGATATACAGATGAAGAGGCATTTGAGCTGGTTCCTGATCTCCTGTTCCAAAGGGACACTCTCTTTGAGATATTCATGAGTTGGTATAGGCAAAGGTGCTGTGTTTTTTTTTTTTTTTTTAATGTCATCGCTTAAATAAGAAAAAAGTCTATTTCTCTCTCCTGCAACAGTCCAAGGGAGGCAGTGTTATTTCGTCATCCTTAATCTTAGGCTTTCATCCTTGATTCCAAGGCATTTGTTCCAGTGTGCATCATTTCCCAGACATGGTGGGAAAGAAGAGGGAAAGAACAAGCTGAGTTCATACCTTTTCCTTTTAAGATCCTGAGCTAGAAGTGGCACATATTATTTATGCTCACATGATACTGGCCAGAATTAAGTCCCATGGCCACACTGTACTGCAGGGGTGGCTGGTGGCTGTGCACTCAACTAAAACGCACTGACTTTGGAATCATAAGCTATAATAACACAACAACTAAGCAGTATGCTATGTGCCTGACTCTCCAAGTTTTCTACATGATGTGCCAGGTCCATTGCTAGGCAGTGGAATACATAAATGTGGGGCGGATTCTTCCATTCAGGAATTATAGCAGTCTGTAGAGGACATGGAATATGTGCACAAGTGTTTATGAGAAAGGATGTGACCACCATCAGATGGAAGGAAAATGTAATACTTTAAGAGCTTGTAGCAAACTGCTCATTGTCCTACAGAATCTATTGTCTACTAATTCTAAAATCATTGCATCGAACTTTATGTGCTCCACTGCCTGGCAATGGGCCTGGCATATCATACAGGAAACTTACTTAGAAAGTCGCTTACATAGTACAATGTTTAGTTTTTCCATTATTATATCTTATGAAATGCAGCATCTATTATGTGCATCCAAAGAGACACACATGGACGCAGACATATGTAAATAGATGAGCAATGTAAATAATTTTGCCGAAGTCCTCCATTTTGTTGGTTCTAAACTCTGCAACCTAAACAAAAAACCTGTTATGCTTCTGTCTTCTCAAGCAAACAAAAAAGTTCTTACTTGTACTTAAAGATGAATATTTAAAAAAAGGAACTTGGGGGCAAGTGGACCTGCCTACATTTTTTATGCCTTTCTTTTTTTCTCTCCTACTTCTGGCCCCTTAAATGGCTCTGCTCTGAGGGGCTGCACGATGCAGATGTGTGGGACGGTATGCTGTACCCCAACACGGGCCAGGAGAGAAAGGGGGCATGTGCATAGGTGGGCCCCTCCCTCTAGCCTTTTGTTTTTCAGTTAAACTTCAGCAGTTGATATTCCACTTCCGAAACTTGATGTAAGTATGGGCTACTCTGCATGCTGCCTGACATTGGAGAGGATTCAAAGTAATAGGGCTTACGGTACCTTGGATAGCCCCACGCAGTGCTACAGGAGAGGCTGTCAGAGATGCTGGGGAATCATGGAGAAAAATGAGTGGTGTTAAGAATAATACATATTTTCAGCTCACTCCTCAATCTAAAATCTTTCAAAGCTTATTGGGACTTTTGGGATAAAGTCCCAAATCCTTGCCATTGTTCTCAGGACCCTCCAAGGCCTAACTGTCTACTTCTCCAGCCACATACAAGATGCTTCTCCTTCATGGCAGTGCTCCAGCCACACCGGCCTTCTGTTATTCTTCAGATGTGACAGACTCTCCTGCTGATTCCTTCCTCCCCAGAGGTTTTGTGCAAATGGTTCTGTCATGAACAGCTTTCTTCTGCAACCTTCACCCAGCCAGTTCCAACACATTCTCCTCTGCTTCTCAAACTTGGTTAGCGCCTTTTTTTTTTTTTTAACAGCACCCTTTATTTTCCTTTTCTGAGGACTTATCATCTTTCAGCAACTTGTTCACTGGGCTTTCATTAGACCATAAGCTCCTTAGGGGCAGGCACCATATTCCTCTCATTCATCCCACAAACTACCATGCCTATCCCAATGCCGATGGACACCAGCCTCTTGAGAAATATCTGTTAAAGAACTAATTGTCTCGATGCATTTAACGATGATTTTCTGAGCTGACTGGGTGGTGCTACTAGAAATGTGAGAACTGAATGGGGCTCTTCCTGCCTCATCTCTTGCAAGTCCAGCTAGGAAGTGGGAGGTTGGAAGGGCAGGCATTATAGATGGGGATTCTGGGTGAGGAATCTCAGCCAGAGAGTCAGGCCAGGTCCCTCGCTGTGAAATAGGAACATTTTCAAGGGAAGTGACCCTCTGCTGGAACTCCTCCGGTTCCAAGGTGGTCATTAACTTTGAATTGTTATGCAGTGTGAATAATTTGCCTGTGGAAAAAATTTAGCTCCAACAGTAGTGCTACTTTTGCCATTAAATTTCAACTGGAATCCTGACTAATCTCAGCCAGACTCAGTTCAGACTGTGCCAATTTCTGTAACATTAAAATATAACCCATAGCTATACCAGCAAAGCCACCCTTTAACAGAGAGAGGACATTAGTACTTTCAAGGAAGGACCAATGGAAACCTGGGAAATCTAGAAACCACCCCCCCACCCCCAACCTTGTAAAGTGCTGACTTGGGGAATAATTTGGCTTGAATCCATGGGGACTGAGCCTCTATATCTGGATGGATTTAGTCTTCCAGGTTCATGCCATTTGGTCAATCTTCTCTAAATCATTTATTCACTCATTTAGTCACCATTTGAGTGCCTACTATATTCTACCCCAAGGACCAATAATCAGTGTAAAATAACTGTTTCTATTCACAAAATGCTTATCATCTGCTTGGAGAGACAGGTATGGGAAAAATAAGCAAAACAAGGGGCTAGAGGAATGACAATATAACTTACGAATTCCAAGTGATACATCTAGCTGTTGCAGAAAAACATACCCTGAAAACTCAGGTGCAGGTCCCTAAGTAAAGCCCTAAACCATCAGTTTTCCTTTTTTTTTTTTTTTTTTTTTTTTGCCTTCGGCACTTATTCTAAGTCAAGAGTTCTCAGTGTCCTGTATAACCTCATAATCCATGCTGGTGAGGACTGTCCACTACTCCAAATTAGCAAGTAAAAATGCCACAAGTCATAACTCTATTAATTAGAGCAAACAGCAAACACTGTGACCTGTTCAAATAAGTGCCTTACCTAGAAACTCACCGTTCTTAGTATTTTCAGAGTTCTTAGCACATTATTTAATGTTATTTAAAGAAACAGTTTACATGACACCCTTTCATGCCAGCTCTCTTTCAATGACTATAATCTCAGTGCTTTTATTCCAAAGAATCTATACATAAGATTTCAACTCAACTTCTGTAACATCAGGCATTCAGATTTAGTTTATCTGGAATAGATTCCAGCAACATTACTGATAATGATATTTTAATGATAATGTTATGAGACATTCACTTACTTGTGTAATTCTATCCAGATGACTGTAATGAGCAGGGCATAGATAAGCATACGGTTTAGTGGGACTCTAAGTTACGGAATAGTGCAGGTTCTATGAGAAAGAAACATTGTCTTTTTTGTTTTGCTTGGCATGAGCCTAGGAAGATGCCAACCTACCTATTGCTGTTAGCAGCAATCCTACCAGCAAATGCAGACCAATACCAAAGATACCTCAAAGATTTGAACTCTAATCTCAGTTCGAGCACCTGTATTGGTCCATACCTGAAGCTACCTACGTCTGACCTTGCATATAAGTAAGCCCAGAATTAGGTTTTATGTTCAAGTCCACAAGTTAGGCTGAATATAATTGGCAAATAAAGGAGATCTAACTGATGCATTATCACAAAAGGGAGAAGGTAGGAAGGAAGCAGTACACAGGACAAGTAACAACCACTCTGTATTTACTCATTATAGAACACACTTTTCTTCCCAGAGAGAAAACAGTCTGAGGTATCCCACATTAATAAATCCATTTCTGTGGCTTTACATCCTGAATTTCTCTGTTATTAATCAAGGTTCAGTGTCATTACACACAGTGATTAAAATTTTTCCCTGAGGACATCAAGGCTGTGCCTTTGACTCTAGAAATATCTTATCCTACCAAAATTCAGGAGAAAACATAGAAAACTAAAAGTCTTTCTGGTGGTAGAAAAGGCAGACGACTTAGGCAGAATTCCTGAGAAAAAGGTGCAGAGTCATTAAGCCACCAATTAAATGTCACCTGGCTGTGAACTGTTATCCCTTCTATATTTCTAAATATTCTAGAAGGAAAATTCATTTTATTGCATAGAAGCACTTTTTCACAAGGCTATGCACAAAGCATCTCTGCTTTTGCTAGCTGCCACACACCTTGATGCCTCAGTTTCCAGTAAAATGCAAAGCTGGAGAGGTATAGGCAGGCTTTCCCCAGTGACATAAGGAAGAGAGAGAGAAAGAAAAAAAGACATGGGTGATAAGGAAAAAGTGGTTGTCACATTATGTGTCCAGTCAGGCCTGTGATACTTCTCCAACTGGTCTAGCATCATAACAGCTACTGATCCTCCACAAGTAAGAACGAGGAAAGACTTACTGGATTATCACCTCAAATCCCAGCCTAACCAGCTCCACAAAGCATAAGGCCATTGGCACATGTCATCCAGTATGGGTGCACTGAAAGTCAGCTCTGAATGGAACGCCACTTCCAGCAGCCCATCCTGAGTTGGAAAAAATCACATTCTGCAAAGAAGCCAGCCTCCCCAAATAGTTATTCTTACATTTTGTTGTGTCCCTCTGCCCACCCATCCCCATAAAATGGCACAATGGAATGATTGTGTTCCCTACTGAGGACTTCTCTTCCTAATAGTAAGCAAGCAAAGATTTCCCTAATCTGCCCCATATTGAATTATGGAAGAAGGCAGCCCACCCCAGGATGCGGGGAATGAGAAGGGAAGCAGGCGAGCGGGCTGCCTGTCAGGCAAACATGCTTAGGAAGGACATAGTAGAGTGTGTAAGCCTCTGAAGATGGAAACACGAGAGGAAGGCTGAGCAGCAGTGGGTGGTGGCCCCTCCGGAGATGTCATCCCATGGATGCAATGTTCCCAATTCTTTCTCTTAGGTTTTCTTGAGGTAGTTCTGACAGGCTCTTGCCATGTCTTTCAAGAAGTTAGGAACTCCATTCTGCAAGGGAAATGAGACTGTCATTTCTATGTCTTCACAGTGGTCACTCTTGATTCCTTGGGATGTGGTAGAAGATAAACAATGTTGGCTTTAGGACTAATAAAAATGAATAGGCCCCCTTACTGGATTTCAACAGAATGTTGTTACAAGTTATGACAAAAAGTAAGACCCAGGACAAAAGTAAGACCAGTCCACAGGAACTTCTCTTGCAAGGCATTGCCTTATATGTTAGCTTTTTCTAGGAAAAAGCAAATATATTTCTGAAACAGTGTTTCTCAAAAAAAGAGAGAAAGAAAGAAAGAGAGAAAGAAAGAAAGAGAAAGAGATACAGAGAGGGAGAAAGAGAGAAAGAAAGAAAAAACACAAGCAATGAGCTTAGGCTGGATTGCTGTATTCCTCCAAAGAAATGAGAGAAAGGACTTGCTTTACAGAATTAGAAAACTGTAAGGACTGGGGACCAAGGAGTAGGATATATCATTATTTAGTTAATGTTGAGCATTGGGCAAAACTTTTCCTAAATATTGTCTTATTTACTCCTCCTCTATGCAGTAGAAGATATCTATCTGCATTTTTAGAAAGGAAGAAATGTGTGGCTTCCTTAAATAAAGCAAGACAGTCAGTGGAGAGTCAGGATTCAAAATTGCATCTGTTTGACTCCAAAGCTGATGCTTTTTCACTCTCCCAAGGAATCTGCTGAGCTCTCTAGTAGGTAGATGTTGTGCAAAGCAGGCTGATGGTCCCCATAATGCCAGGCTCCTGGGCGGTCTCTGGTGATACAAACTATTACCACAGTTCCCTCCCTTACAGGAAAAAAAAAAAAAAAAAGCAACAACAATGGCTTGGACACATCTGGTTGTCTCCAAGCCAGGTCAGTCTTATTCTCCCATAAGCAGAGGAATATAGGCTCCAAAGGCACTATTGTCCCTTCTCGGAGCACACTATTGTCCGGAGGTTCCAGAGAGTGATTCTGGTGGCGTCTTGGGGCACAAGCAGGGAGAGGCTGGCATTCCAAGCTGACAATTCTTTGTCTTTTGTCCTGGTCTCCGTCTTGGATGTGGGCAATCCCAGCCCCAGCCAGAGTCACTCAACCAAACTCTTCATAAAAGAGCCTCATTACGCCTGAGACAATGTGTCTCTTCAGCCTGACAGCCCCGTGGGCTAAGTCAACATTTGTCAAACACACTCCCCACCCCCTGCCCCACCTCCTGGGATCTCACCTTGGCAGCCCAGTTAATGAGCCAGGACGGAATTTGGCCACCCGGGTTATCAAAGTAATACATGAAAACTAGAGAGGGAAAGAAAGGACAATAAAAAAAAAAAAAAAAAAAAAAAAAAACCGAAAAATATAGCAACAAAACTGTGCAAACTCTACATCTTCATGTTCAAGCTCAGGAACTGCAGAGGGAGGTAGCACATAATTCAGATGGATTTCTCTCCAGGGACTTCCCTTACGGCATACTTAAATATAGGCACTTTTGAAAACAGAGCCACAGGCACGATTTGCTGCTATTTATTAAATACCAGGCAAGTGCTGGACACGTGGATATGGCCTCTCATGCAATTACCCTAGCAATCCTAAGGAGATGGCAAAATTAATCCCATTTTATAAATGATGAAAGAGAGACTCACAAAAATTAGGTGACATATTCAAGGTGACCATCTAACTATAGCTCAGACTTCTGCCTAGGATGCAAGGCCACACTCATTCTGGTAGAGCAGGTGGCCTCACGCCCCACTCTCTGCAACTCTCCTCCCTGGGAACTGAAACTTGAGCTGGGCAGTTTTGAGTCTCTCAGTTTGTACTGAGCCGGAACTGAGGCCTCCAAGACAGACCTGCCAGCCTCCTTGCCTACCCTTAGGCCCAGCGTATGCATCCACAGGACCAGCTGGAAGTGAGTATCTAAACTCTCTGGTTTACTTTTAATGGTCCGGTTTCATCTGGACAATACCATCTGGAGAAAATAGACTGGGTCAGAGTTAAACATCATCCTCATGCTCTACTCAAGTCTGTCAGGGTGGAATGAGGCTCTCTCTAGGTGCCGATCCTGGTCTGCTCTGCACCTGTGCCTGTCCTCTGACCTTCAGGGATATGCTTCATGTACTTGACACGCCCTTCCATCAGCCTGGCCCTCCCGTGGGGACCCCTGGCTGGGTGCACTGACAGGCACCATGGGTTTTACCTTTGCTCCCTTTCTTGCCATCACTCTCGATCGCCAGGCTCTGCTTGTATTGCTTTACCCGGATCACCCCAGACCTCTCACCAAGCTGAGGCACAGAGGTGCTCTGGGCCAGGACCACATGGATCTTCCGCCCTTCCACATCCAGGTCTCGCCGCTGTCGGAGATAGACATACTGTGTGGCCGGTCAAGGCAAGACACCAACGCCAGCATAGCAGACAGACAGAAGGAAAGTGCCACAAGCTGGAAGAAAAGGGAGGTGATTCTGTGCCTCCCACTTGGCATTTGCTCCCTTCTACTGCGAGTTCACTTACCTGCCCTGTCTCCCTACCTGCCCTGCAAGATGGTGCCTCACACCACCTAGTGTTCTCACCAGAGAGCATGCATTACTTACCTGTCAGTCATCCCTTCATGCTTTTAATTATGTGAGGAAACCACTTTTCCTTTCTCCAGGAAGGCACTAGATGACAGAGGAACCGCTGTGTGATCCTAGATTGCCTATGCAGCCTTGCTGAGACTCAGATTCCCTGTGTAAGAAAGGGAGTAACACTGCCTTCCAGACAGGCTTGGTGGGGGCATTAGAGAAAGACTCAGGCAGAATAAGCACTCAGTAGACAACGGTGCCATTCCTCTTGGTTCGGGCCTCACCCAGTGCTCTAGTTACTGACCTCTATGCCTAGAAAACGGTCAAGCAATGTCACAGCTAATGACCATAGAAAGACATGAGACTAACTGAATATTTTGTAGGCATACGTCCTCTCTGGACTAACACTAGTTCACCAAGAATAACAAAGCCATTTCATGTCCATCAGCCTTGACAGAAGAACCCCTCACGTCTACAACACTGTTCTAGGGTGAATAATGAACGTCTATGAAACAACAGAAATCACTACTTATCGAGCTCTTATCATGTAACATCATGCACTTGACATACAGCTTAAATTTCAATCCTTACACAGACCCTGTGAGTTTGGTATGAGTATCCCCATTCTACAGATGACAAAAGTGGGGTTCAGAGAGGTAAAAAAAAACCTTGCCAAAAATGCCACATCCCAGCTGAAGTGATGCAACCTGAATTTTTATCTCAGATCTGGCTCCAAAACTTAGAAGTTCATAGCTGGACAGAGCTCAGATATGTAGTTTGTTAGTTACACTTTCATACAACAGAATTTTGCGTTTTGCACTCAAAGGAATCAAAAGCCTAAAATAATCAAAAAGTCACTATGCACAACACAATTACTATAACCCAGCAACCGTCTAAGCCCCCACCCACCTCAGTGTCTTTTTTTTTTTTTGAGACGGAGTTTTGCTCTGTCACCCAAGCTGGAGTGCAGTGACACGATCTCGGCTCACTGCAACCTCTGCCTCCCAGGTTCAAGCTATCCTCCCACCTCAGCCTCTGGAGTAGTTGGGATTACAGGTGCTCACCATGTCCAGCTAATTGTTTTTTTGTATTTTTAGAAGAGACGGGGTTTCTTCATGTTGGCCAGGCTGATCTCGAGCTCTGACATCAAGTGATCTGCCCACTTCAGCCTCCCAAAGTGCTGGGATTACAGGCGTGAGCCACCACGCCCAGCCCCACCTCAGTGTCTTGACAGCACCCACTGTTGTCCCACCCTCCCACTGGACAGTCTATTGCTCCATGCTCTTATCTACTGATGAGTAAAGTTCTTAAATGTTTCAGGGAAGAGATGACATTGCTTTGGCTCTGCTTTCCTTTCTCCTAAACTTTTACTTTTTCCTTGCAGCAAATATTGCCGCACTCTCTCCCCCAACTTTCTCAGCTTATGTGAAAGATATCACCTGATACTCCACTGAGAAAGAATTACCTTGATACAGTGATTAAAATTTGGCAGAACACCTTTGAAGTGCTGATTCAGTGGCTTCCAAACTTTTTTTTTAACTCCATGAGATCGTTTGCTAAAAGGATCTTACATGGAAACTGAATCTGTGAAACACCTGGCTGCTAGGATTGAAGAGGATGGTGAAGGAGTCAAAATCTTATCTAGGAGTTATCCTACCTCCATCCTACTCACCCCCCAAAATTCCATCCCAGCCCCCAACCTTAGTCCTAAGGGGGTTCTGAAAACCTTATAGTGCCAGCCAAGCCTCCCTGCATTTCATTCAACTGCTTCATTTCATAAACAAGGATATTGAGGGGAAGAAACTTATGGTCAATGTCCAGAGCCAACAATCCAGGAAGGATTGCGGTGGGGTCAATTGAGATGGGGGTGGTGGACAAAGCTGGAAATGCAGGGGCCTCGGTTCGGTACCCACCTTGCCACTAACCACCTGTGTGCTTCTGTCATCTCACCTCTCTGGGAGCTCCTTTCTCCTCTGTAGGCTGAGGGAGCTGTATCAAGCACTCTATAAAAAGTTCCTTTCAGGTCCCCAATTCTGTGACCCGACAATTTCAAGGCCTAAGGAAACTTCATAGGAAAGTATGAGCTGCTCTCCAGTGACCGTAATTATAGACACTCCATGTGGTCAGGCTCAGAAATCACACTCTGAGATCTCCAAACACCACACAAGAAGCAACATCTTTAGCAAATGCTGCAAGAATCAGAGAAAATGTTATCCATGCCTGCTGAGAAACCAGCTCTACCTCTCTGCAATAGACTACAGCTGAGGAACACAGAAACCCTTAGAGGGCCGGGGAATTAGTACCTTGTGGAAAGGATACATCTCTGTTGGACATGGGAAAAGGGTACTTCACTTCCCAGTAGACTACAGTCTCTCTGTTGCATTCTTGTTCATAGAGTTCTAAAGGAAAGCAAGAGAAGTTAATGCATCTGGAAGCCTTTTTAGCTACAACTAATAAGATGATCTCTTAGACCAAGCACGGTGGCTCATGCCTATAATCCCAGCACTTTTTGAGGCCAAGGCAAGTGGATCACTTGAGTTCAGGAGTTCAGGACCAGACTGGGCAATATGGTGAAACTCTGTCTATACAAAAAATACAAAACAAATCAGCCAGGCATGCCAGGTGGTGCATGCCTGCAATCCCAGCTACTCTGGAGGCTGAGGTAGGAGGACCGTCTAAGCCTGGGAGGTCAAGGCTGCAGTGATCCAAGCCATGAGTGCACCACTGCACTACACCCTGGATGACAGAATGACACCACATCACAAGAAAAAAAAAAAAAAAAAGATGACTTCTTAGGGTATGATTAAACCACTAACTAATAAGGTATAGAATTCTAGAAAAATATCAAACCGATTAATTTCCACTGAAAGCCTATTGCCCAGGGACAAAGTTTAGTGTATAGAAAAATTCGGCACAAATAACAGAGGCCAACAAATCTTGTCTATTGTATGGCATAACCAATATTCTTGATAGAATGCAATGAAAATCAGACCTTGAAGAAGTCAGAGATTTTAAAATCAGGATAGCCACCAGATGTCACTAGAGTACCAATAGTTTTGCTTCTGAGCCCTTTTATTTCCCTTTAGGATTCCTTGACCCATTACAGCTAGCCTGGAACTGAGTCACCCAGTCTAGCACATTCATAGGTGGGAAATGAAGGTTCCAGAATGGGCAACGTCCTTCTTAAATAGTTAGAGAGCAGCAGAACTGTGGCTTACCCCAAGTTTCTTTCTTGTCTCCCACATTTCTATATGCCATGTCACAGCTAGGGTGGCCAAATTTCCCTATTATTCCTTCCATCTTACTATTATGTGCAAACAGCAGCCAATCCTTGGAGGGAGATAGCAAAGAAATTTAATGACATGCACACTACTCTCTGTCCCCAGGCCGTTGCAGTAAGCTTCTTTGTACCTCCAGTTAGAGAAGGAGCCCACAGTCCTTTGAGGAGATGCTAAGGAGGGACAATTTAGCTTTTGAGAGAAAATCTATTAGAAATAGATTGCAGATTAAGGAGCTTGCCAACCAAGTAATGTCACAGGAGGATGATGACAGCCCTTAAAGGAAAGGGAGAAGTGGACATCTGTTGCTTTTGCATGCTCAGCATTGATTCCCCCTTGGGTATCTCAAGTTTCCTTCAAGGCATCACCCTTTCCCTACTTCTCAGCTACTTGGTTTCAGCAAGACTGAATGGAGTAATTTCAGGGCTGGGTAAATGAGCAAGACATGGCCATGGTGACTAATTCAGGGATGGCAGATCTGGCCAGAGTCGTCATTTGTCACTCTAGCAAGTTGAGAGCAAAAAGTGATCTAGTAAAGCTCTCAGATGGACCAGAGTGAGATCTACAGCCTCAAGATTGTTCCAGCAAAGCCTAGCTGCTGCTTCCACTGGATCAGAACCCAGAGTGAAAGATGTTGATGTTGGGGAGCAAACATCAGAGGCTCAGCAGTTGTTTTGCCTAAAGTTAGATGCCTTCACTGGTCACTGAAAAATAGCTCTTCCATGCTGCTTGCTTCCTCACATGGCTCTTTTCCAAACTGAAGCCGCATGTGGGTCTTATTGGCAGAGTCTATGTCACATGACTGTATCTTGGCTGCAAGGAAGACCTGGAAAGACAGTGTCTGGCTGTTCCCTTGGATAGGTAAGCATCCCACTGCCCCCTAAATAGGAAGCGTATTTGAAAACACTAAGTTACCCAAAACCATGATGAATGTCCACAGAAAATAAGCACAAAGTCCAAGCTGAGCTGACAAGAGCCAATCCTAGCATCTGGCTGCCATCCCTAGAAAAGTAGAATTCTCTTTCCACTGGGGCTATTTGTATGGTTAGAATGTAAGCCTGGATCTTCTGGTGGACATCTTGGCCATGACATAAGAATCTGCATAGAAATTAGGTTAACACAGAAGAATACAGAGTTTAGAGATGGAGAAAGAAAGAATCCTGATGAAATTATTTAAGCTCCCTGTTGCAGCTGTCCTCAAAGCTAGAAGCCCCCGGACTATCTTCAATGCCATGAACTAATAAACTCCTTTTCCTCTTCCTACACGTTCTTTAGTTGGCTTTCTGTTACTTGCAACCAAGAGTCTCGACTAAAGGCTTTATGTGCCTTTGTCTAGTTCCATAGCTCCATTCCACTATGACTGGGTTGGCAGAGGCTACCCCAGCTCTAAGTGGCAAGAGAATTCCCTGTGTAATGTCTTTCATAACTGTATCACTCAAGGGGCAAAATCGAAGATGCGTAGCCTGGTCCCCATGCTAGGCCCTGGAGGATCTCGACCCAACATCTGCCCTAGTTCACGTAGTAGTAGAAGAACCTATTCTAGCTCTTTGAGTACTGCTAGTACTAGTTCTATTAGCTAGTTCTACTAGCACTAGCAGCACTAGTACTATCAGTAGTAGTAGTAGAACTAGTACAAACAGTAGTAGAAGACCTAGAATAGGTTCTCTTACTCCAACCAACCCAACACCAGCAAACTGCTGGTGGTTATTGAACATATTGCTTCCTGCTGTCCTGACTTTACTAATGCTGATCCCTGGGCTTAGAATGCTATTAACCAGTCATCCACTCAACTCTCTTCACCTCAGATACGTGTGTTCTTACCTGTTTGGAAAATTTTAATTCAACTCTCAAACCAAAATTTGGACCCCACCTCCTCCAAGAAACTTTCCATGACAACCTAGATACACGGGATGATCACACAACTTAAAAATTTGTTCTTGGGGCAAAGGAGTCCCAAGAGCAAACTGTGGGGAGGATTTCAGACTATATAATGAGCAAGTCCATGTG
Organism: Cebus imitator; assembly: GCF_001604975.1. Classification (NCBI taxonomy): domain Eukaryota; kingdom Metazoa; phylum Chordata; class Mammalia; order Primates; family Cebidae; genus Cebus; species Cebus imitator. The sequence goes on along the minus strand of NW_016107430.1, from coordinate 3,007,185 downwards.
GGAGCAAAAGTACATTTCAGTCCCACATTTGAAGTGTTTTTGTGCCAAAATTTAATAGGAAGCACTAGATAGTAGAAGTTAAATTTATTTTTTCTACTGGCGAGAATAAATAAAAGTAGATTATCCTTTTTTTGGGGGGGGGGACAGAGTCTCCCTCTGTTGCCCAGGTTGAAGTGCAGTCTTGGCTCACTGCAACCTCCACCTCTCAGGATCAAGCAATTCTTAATGCCTCAGCCTCCTGAGTAGCTGGAACTATAGGCATGCACCACCATGCCCAGCTAAGTTTTGTATTTTTAGTTAAAACAAGATTTCACCATGTTGGTCAGGCTGGTCTCAAACTCCTGGCTTCAAGTGATCTGCCTGCTTCAGCCTCCCGAAGTGCTAGGATTACAGGCATGAATCACTGCACCTAGTCAGAATAGATCTACTTTCTAATGATTAAAAAGAAAAAAAAAAAGCATCACTTACCTTTAACGTACTGGTCCCACTGTTTTCTGTAGTTTAAGTCCATATAGACATCTGCCAGTAAAGTTGGTGAGCAGTCCTCCAGAACACCAAAGATTTTATACTCATAAAGTCCAGTCTGCTATAAAAAATGGAACAGGTAGAAATGTCTATTGGTTCCCAAGTTGAGAGAAAGCTGAATTCCACGTCATATGAAAAGCAGCTGATGATGGGGTTCGTGCCACACCAAACACTGACGTCCTCTGTGGTCTTGGTGACACAAACGTAAAAAAAGCAGGTGCAGGCCCTGCTCTCAGGGATCTTAAATTCAGGTGGGCATTGGTGCTAGAGATAGCTATAAGTGACATCCAGGTAATTTAAATAGAGTAAGAAGGGTTGTGTGATAAATGATGTCTTGCAGGAGCAGGGATGGGGAGGACATCTATGTAATCAGGTGATCAGGAGGGTTAACATTTATCAGAGCATCTTGCTCCAAATGTTAATAGAAGTCAGCCATAGGAAGATAGGAAGAGCCCATTCCTGGTAGAAGGATGGTCCTCAGATTGATGGGGAGGCAACTTTAAAGAACCTGGGATCTGGAGAACTCTGGATGAAAATGAGAGTGGCAAGAGCTGAGAGTCAGAGAGGTTGTGAGGGCTGGACCCAAAGGACTTTGTAGGCCAGGGTACGAGGTAAAGGTTTCATTCTTATTGATATAGAAAACTAATGGATGTCTTTAAAAAGAGGGATGACCAGATCTGATTCGAAATTCAGTTTAAGAAACATGCAATCAAATTAATTTTTAAAATATGATTCTTGCTGCGTGGTAGAAAATAGACCATAAGGGAACAAAGAGATGGGTTAGGAGACCAGTGCAATAGTTCAGATAAGAGATGATGGTGATTTGAACAGGAAGTTAACACGAGTGATGGGGAGAAGTCAGTGATTTAAGGATATATTTTGGAGGTAAAGTCGAAACGAATTGCTGATAGATTGTGGGGAAAGGGAAAGCAAAGAATCAAGGATAACTCTTACAACCCAAGCTGGGCAGATGAGAACACCATCTTCTAAAATAGAAAAAACTTGGAGAAGTGGTGATTGGTGGGCTCTGGAGGTAATTAAGAGTTCTCTTTTGAACCAGTTGAATTTAAGATGTTTATTAAGCATCCAAGTAAGGGTGTCACATAGGCAGCTACAGTTCTTGGGAGGGATTATATTTTAAATAGCCATGTGGCACAATGAAACCCAACACATTGTTTCATCAATTCCAAGACATAATTTGTCAACAACCACTTCTTTTTGATTCTGTATAAAAGACTGAAAAATGAAAAACAAAACAAAATCTGCTTCAAATCATATAAGGTCCTTTTGTTTGGAAAAAGGCCTTTCTAGATTCCAAAGTACAAAGGAGTTCCCTTGCTTTCCTGGTAAGCCACATGCTTGTCCATGAGGGTCCTGTCCTAGAGTTGGCCCCATCACACATTTCACTCTCTGTACAGTGGCAACTTACCATTCCTGACCCTCGCCTTGCCTAAAGGCTCTATTGTTAAAATTAAAGCAATGGTTCTTAGATTAATTTCAACACAAAGGCAAAGAAACAAATGAACAAAAATGAACTTTTGGATGAATTCTTGCTTCCGTGTGCTAAGGCCATGTTACTAGCTAATCATGCATGAATGGCTCCCTCTCCTTAAACACCATGCCACGGACTGAGGGGAAGTCAAAGAGTAAACATGTTGAATCTTTCTTGAGATCCTGAAGCTTTCACGGACTTCTGGCTCCTGTGGTACAACCTAGGGATAAATACCTCCCGACTTAGGAATCTCAGATGTATGTGAAAGTACCTGGCAAAAAATGAACATAAAATTGAAATAGAATCCATAAGAATTGTCCAGCTCTAAATGCATGTGGCTTCAAACCATTAATTTTCAATCAGCAAATATCAAACTAGTCTATCTGAACCCCTTATGTGCCATGCCACGGATGCCCCAATAGAAGGTCAGACCTCAGGGTCTGATGAGAAATGTCAGGAGTATAAACATCTTATCTTTCTTGCCTCCTCCTACAAACACACACATACACACACACACACACACACACACACACACACACACACACGAGAACTTAGGATTTACACATACCTACACGTTACACTCATACACACTCGTTTTCATAAGTAAGCTTTGGAAGGAGACAACTAGCAATTATTCAAGAATATTGAGGCCTCGTTTTCTATACATTCTAAGTAAAAAGAATTCTTATGTGTTAAGATAATGACCTCCCCAACCTTTAAATAATTTAGCATTGGATATCTGCATAAAGTAAGACACACTCTTCCCTTAAACTGGTTCCCTTCTTCTCCAGAATGTAGTTACAACCCTTAGTGACTTCCATTCTGTTATATGGCACAGAAAAAAAGAACAGAAAGTTCTCGAGGAAGAGAAAAATAGAACAACCATGATTTGCCTGAATCCAAAAGAATGAACTATTGTGACAATTTCCTTCAAACATTCCCTTCGAGGCAGAACTGAGCAGTGCCAGAGCCCCAGAGGAGCAAAATGCTCAATAACACGGCAACACCTTCCCTACTTCGTCAACAAAATGCTCAAGTGCTGAACAGCCTGGTACAAATGCTTGGATCAAAGCATTTTCTCATCCATTATTTCATTTTAAAAAGGATCTAAGCAACAATACTCATTTTTATTTCATATTTTATAAAATAAAGTGGTTAAAAAGATTATGGAAATGACAAAAAGAATTTTTAAAAAGTGACATGTAACCCCGTAATCCACAAATATCTACTGATAATGTCTGACATATTTCCTTTAAGTAAATAAATACATCTGTATGTTATCAAATGGAAATCATATGGTATAAATAGTTTGCATTCTTATTTTAAAATAAATATTATACTGAGGTTATGAAGACTTCATACCTAAATCAATTATTCTCCAAAAAGTAGTTCTGTTTCTAAATATTTTTATGAAAAAAAAAATTTCAGAATATTTATGCTTTTGTAGAATACTTGGTCCAGAATTCTATTTTTTATAGAAATGCTTCCTTAGATATAAATTTTAGGATAAGTAGATTAATATTTTAAAGCACTTTATACTTTCTACAAATCTTGCAGAACATGTGCACCAAGTGTGTGCTCTCACCAGTTCCAAAGGAGCATCTCACCAGCATTGGGCACCATTGTTTATACAAACAATTTGATATGAAAAAACAAAACTAATTGGGCAAAGTTTTTATTACTACTATAAGATCTAATGTGTATATCTCTTTAAAATTAGCAATATAAATCCTTTGCAATATCTGCTTTATTTTTTCAAGCTTACTAACATTTGAATAAAAGACTCCAAATATGGTTACTCAAGAGATTCTTGGCTTTTCCTGAAGCTCCTCCAGAAAACCACCTCTACCAGTGGCTCAATTTCCTTAGCTACACTAAAATGTATTGGATACTTTTCTAACGCTTCAGTTATAAGACATTTAGTTTCCTACAGTTCAAACAGTAGAAGGATTATGTTGGTAGTGGAGATTAGTCAGTATCATGTACAGAATACAAGAGCCAAAAGAAACATAAGACTTGATGTGGTAAACACTCCTTCTTATTAAGAGAACCCCTGTGGACACGTAAACTGCTAATGACTTCCCTGGTGTCCTCTGCAGTTAGAGGTAGCCATGTGATTTCTCCGTGTTTTAAATGTGGACATGATGTTTGGAACTATCCTATGACCAAGAGGCAATCAAAATGAGAAATAGAATAGAAAGACTCAGAGGGTTGCTGGCATGATTGATGGCTAAACCAATGACAGCAACTCTACTGATAGGTAGATCTCTGACCAATTTATTAGGTGAGAAAAATATTCCTCTGTTTGTCATTGATTGTCCAATTTTCTATTACTTGTAGCTAAAAACAATCCTAATTGACATAGCGGTCCTTATCAACAATGCTGAATTTTATTTGAACCCTGTCATCCTAGATCACAGTGAAGGTTAAGAAATCCCCCCACCTTTTGTGTTTCATAAGGTATACTGCAAAGATCCACTACCATTCCTCACAGGACTTAGATAAGACTCATGGATGCCCCTGTTTACCTATGACAAGGCCAGATACAGACCCTCCAAATGTCCCTTTCTTTGTCTTATTAATGATTAACCAGGCTGCCCACCCCCACTGATCAACCGGAGCAAAATGCTTGTTAACCCAACTGGTTGAACTTTTCTCCTTCCTCCAGGCCCCTGAACTTTGGCCCATCCTAAACCTGAGCCAGCGTACAGTCCCTCCTGAAAACAAGCTGGGCTCAGGGCAGAGTGTACCGTGACCTGCTATACGATCATGCCATCCTTTCATTCCCCGTCTCCGCATAGGGTTCTTTCTAATGTTCTTTACACCTCTTCATAAAAGAACAGCTCTGCAACTTCCAAGATGCCTTTAGAGCTTATGGGCAAAGCACTTTTCCTACTGTAATACTTCTTTCCCTAACTTCTTGAAATAATCCATGTGAATACAAGTCTCTCCTTACTAAGTCCAGATTTATTTTTAAAAATTTGACATCAAGGTAAAAAAGTAGGCTGACAGAATAGTGCTGATAAGACTTATAAATATTTCCAAGAAATATAATCATACATAAGTTCATTAAAACAGCACAGAAGTACATAAACATTGCTAAAATGCACTGTCAAGGAAAAGAAAAGATTACAGATATTTTAAAGGATATTAAATTGAGGTATAACATTTATTTTTGTACAGAGGCATATAAAACCATACATGCCATGTTATAAAAAGTACTGTCTCCTTTGAATAAGTAACTCAGAAAAAAATATACTAAAAAATATATAAAATATATAAATATTATATATAAGTATGATATATGTAACAAATTTTATATATAACATTTATAAATTATATATTTTATATATAATACTAGCAAATATGTATATTTTATATATATATATATATAAATAAATAAAATGGCAGTAGGTATATATATTTACATATATATACACCTGCTATAGTTCATAGAATGAAGACTTGCTGGTATTCACTACATCTTGATCCCAAGAAGAAATCAAGCAGAGGCTTCTTGTTGTCTGCAGATTGGATTCTGTTTCCCCTGGTGATTTATTAGCAATACTGCAAAAGTCATGTATTTTGTATTTGAAGGAGTTTTCTAATCCCTTTGACCTGCTATAAATTATTTCAGTAATACTAGTAATTGTTTTTCTAAGCATGGTCCACTCTCCAAAGTTTTATATTCATTCTTTCATGTAACAGTTAAGATAGTCCTGTGATATAGATAGGAAAGCTAGTGTTATCTCCACCTTTACAGAAGGAAATGATGCTTAGAGAGGCCAACTTACTTGCCTGAGTCCTGCAGCTAGTTAGTAACAGGACAAACAGAGAGATGGTGTGTCATTTAACACTGGCCCCTTCTATTTCCTAGTCTATTCTCTTCTATTCCCTAACAATGTCTCCTTATTTAGCTGTATTTTCTCTGCATGTCATCCCCAAATCATTGTTCCAGACCACAAGCTAATGATAAAGATAAAGAAGACCCATCATGTAGGATCTTAGAGCAGGAAGGGACCTTAGTCCAGCTGTGTAAAAGATGTCAGTGACTTGTCAAGAGTCAGCTGCTGATGATGCTGGTGGTGGCAAAGCCTGGATGGGAACCCAGTCCTTACCTACGCCAGTACTCCTGCTCCAGGCCACCCAGACCAAACCTCCCACTGAGATGCTCCCCTGAGTCCCTATGCCTGGTGTGTTTGCTCAACAAGCCTCCAAAGGGCCAGAAGGGGCATTTTTTTAGATGCAGCTTCTGAACAGTTCAGAAAAGAACCAGGAGAACGGCAGGTATAGAGAAACAATGAATATCATCACTTTCAACAGATAAGGTACAATGCCAAGTTTTTCCATATACTATTCCAAACGCTGTCTCATAAACTAGAAAAGCTAATCAGAAAAGACAGCGTGGTGGTTGTAGCATAAGCTCAGAGTAACCATCTTCATAGAGTCTAAACTCTTCACCTATTAACCTATAAAATGGGTCTAATATGTTTATACTTCATGGAATGATAATGAGGATTAAACTAGATAACCCATCAAAAGTTCTATTATGTGGTACACATAGTAAGTACTTAGTAAATATTAGATATGGTTTACATTCACATGATAGGTTGTTATTTCATTAATAAGGTAAGTAAGATGATCTCCTTTTTCCAGATTAAAGAACTAGGATTCAGGACAATAATGAAAATTTTCAGGAAAACCAGTGTCTACAGTGTACCTGCTCGAAGCCAGGCTATGCTTAGTCCTAAATACTTGCAATAATCCTGTAAAGTAAGCATCGTTAGGTCCACCTTATAAATGAAGAAATGGAGGCTGGAGACAGGGGAATGCATGGCCAGGAAATCCATTACTGATATCACTAAGTGTTGAGATGTTATTACTCCGGCCAACTTGTCTAAACACTAAATTGGTATATTTCTTACCAATGGTGATTTAAATGTGTGGAAAAAACAGCTGTGCAACTTATTTTCAATTATATTTACAGGGTTAAAGTATTCTGAGAAATATTATTGCCAGTAGTTCACTTATTTTTCCCCAAGCAGAATAAATTCTGAAAGAGATGCTATGCATTTACATATGAGAGGCATCAAAATGTCATAATGTTTGCAAATGACATTTGCAATCCCCACACAAGAGTAATCGCCTGTAGAGGTCCCATCCCCCAACGAGGCCTCAAGAAAGGCACCACCCATTCCCTGCAATTTATGGTGTTTATCTGAATTTATGCCACTAACTACAAGGCAGTCTTGATGAATCACAGATTCTCAAATCCTGTGAATGCACTCATGAGTGTGCATTGAGTTCCCTTTGCCTCTCACAGAAGAGCTCATTTCCATTCCTCAGAGGGACAGGAAGCCTCCCCAGTCTATTTATCTAAATGCTGTCCAAGTCCAGCCACTTTGTGGCAAGTAATAGACTCAGATGGTATGAAAAGTAAGCATTTTTCACCAAAGTAAAGCAGTTCTAATGGCAGAAGTCAAAGCTGCAGCTGCTGCTGGGAAGTATGTGCCAAGACTCTACAAAGACAGACAGTTGATAGTTAAGACCTCTCTAAGAAAATATGATAAGTTGAATCCCTACGGGTTGTACATCGCTGGATAAAATAATACTGGTAGCTGACATTTACTGAGTATTTACTGAATGGCAGGCACTGACCCAAGTGCTTTAACATGGATTATCCTACTTAATCCAAATAATGATACGAGGTATAGACCATCAGTAAATGCACTTTTCAAACAGGCAAACGAGGCTAAAGATGTTCTACAAAGTGTCCAGAAAAGGCATATTTATGGAAACAAGAACCTCCATTCAGCATTGCCCCCGATTCGCCTGCTTGTTGACTACAGATGTTGGTATGATATTATGTCCAAGCATTCAGAATGCCTATGCTCTTCCCTACAAGTCACCTCTCCTCTCAAAGGATTCCCAAGGCCAAATGAAATATCAGTGTTTTGTTTTATTAATAGTCACCTCCTGTAATCCCCATGCAGTGACCTTATACCTGGAGACAGAAGAGAGGCATCTTACTCTTTCCTCTCTCCTCCTTCCACCAAATCTGAATCTTGAGACCAGCGTTCTCCTGTGGCCTCATACCCACAGGCTTATTCTGAGGGGACTGAGGAGAGGGAAAACTGAGGCTCTCACTTATTTATCCAATTGTACACTCAAGGGAGACAGAAAAGAAGGAGCTGGCTTTGGTCTCTAGTGGGAAGTAGAATGCTACAGATGGGTGTCCTTAAGACATGGGGGCCCTGCCCACTGGTAAGTTTCAGCTCCATAAGTGACCAAGGCTCAAGAACCATTCTATCAATCTTGCTGGTAATCAGAAGGGTGAGAGAAAGCAGCAGAACAGTTTTATAATCCTGAAGTAAAGTGGCTTATGATGCTAACTGGATTATTATCCCACCCAGGGAAATAGGAGTAGGCATTTCTCATCTATACAGCGAAATCTGTTCTTCTGTGAGTTGAATCTGTGTTTCTCTCTAAAGGCCAAAGTTTCTCTCAGCTCAGTCTGCCCAAATTCAGGTTTTCCAGTCATGCTGGCCTTTGAGTATTTTAGTAGGTCAAAAGCACAGGAAAGAACAGTCCCTGGGAAAGTACTGTCCGCTCCTCACCAAACTCTTTGATTAGAAGCCCCATTCAAGACAAAAACACAATTGAGGCTGTCCCTTCTCACAGTGCCAGGCATTTAGATTTAAAAACTTAATAAGTCAAGCCATCAGCCAGAGCTTTTCAGTCCAACATTTATTTTGTCTAAATTGAAGCTGTGAGCCTCTGTGCGCTGGTTTCACACTGTCTATGGGCATGCTGCGGTGGTTAATGGCATAGTAACGAATCTCAAAGTTCCTGCAAGGCCTGTCTGCAGGTCAATAGAAGAGCTTTTCCAAGTGATCCATGGCCCTTCTCCCAGGGGAACGTCTCAGCATTGCTCAGGGGACCACATTTACTCCCGAGTGGCCACTAACTTAAACATCAGGGAGAGGGAGTCCTAAAATGGATGTTACTTTTGTCTTAAGACATTTTTTGGTCTCACTTTCGCCTTCCAATTTCCATTGCATCTCATCTCCTGCCTCTGACTTTAGCTCTCAATGTCAAAACTGCTTGGTAGTTGCTCCCCATCCACCAATGGTTCTCAGAGTGTGGTTCTTGGATCAGCAGCTTCAGCATCACTCAGCAGCTGGTTAGAAATACAATGCACAAAAAAAGACAGAGAGTATCTGTCTGTCTATCTATACATACATACATACATACATGAACATAGAACATATTCATTGATGAGAACATGGATTACATTCATTGATGAGTGTGATCAGAATATATATACACACACATATAATTTTAGAGTATATATACACACACATGCTTGTGTGTATATATATACACGTATATGTGTGTGTATATATATACACACACACATATATGTATATGTATGTGTTCATGTATATATATATATATTCTAATGCACACTCAATGCATGCTTCTGTGTATATGTACTATATATATCCAAATGCACAATCAATGCACACTCAAGTTTGAGACTCTAATACACACTCAAGTTTGAGAACCATTCTGCCATGTATTATTTCATTCAATCCTCTCAACAACCCTGAAAGGTAAGTATTATCCCAGTTTTGCAAATGAGGAAACTGAGATTTCAAAATAAAAAGGTAACTGATCAACATCACCTGACCAGTAAGTGGAGACTGGCCCCTGGCCACTCCTCAGTCTCAGCTCCACTCTCCTCCTGGCTCTTCCTGGAAAACAAGGCAAGTTCAGCCTGGCTCAGGGACTAGCACTCAGTGTTCCCTCAACCTCAGTGGCTTAAAAGCCAGCATGCTCATATGAATCTCCTAAGAAGCTTATATATACATACACATTCATAATACACACACACACACACACACACACATATATATAAACACATATACATGTGTGTATAAAACCATTTTCTTATGAAAGATTTCAAACATACATGAACATAGAGAGGACAAAATAATTAACTCCTATGTGAAGGGGGAGCCTATGAAAAGAACCACCCAAGCCCCACCCTAGACCAGTTAAATCCGAATCCCTAGGGTAGGGCTTGGAATTGTTTTTAAAGCTCCCCCAAGTGATTCCAATGTGCTTGAACTTTGAGAAACACTCCTGGATTCATTTCTCCTCCAGCTATTTGCATTATTCAAATCAGCTAACTGCTGCCTCCACAGAGGGGCTTTCTGGACTCGCTTATCTAAAACATATCACATCACCCCTAGCTACCCTGCCATGCCATTTCTCTATCCCTTTATCTCACTTCATTTTCTTAATAGCATTTTCTTTAAAGCACTTTATAGCATTTTCCACTATGAGTGAATATGAACCATGTTCAAGAAGCTCATTCATTGAAGCAGCAGCACCATCTCCTTCTTCACCACTATCCCCACAGTCTGCAAAGACAGTAGCATATGGGAGGCAGTTGATGAATATCTCCCAAATGAATAAACTAATGATACTAGAACAGAGCTGAGATTCTAACACAGGACTATCTGACTCCAAAATCCATGCTTTTCCCATAATACCCATGGCAGTCCTGGTCTAGTTTTGCTTTAGCTTCCAGAAACAGGACGCAGCTCTTGCTTTGAGGCAAGCTGTGTATTTGGTACTGAGTTTATCAAAGTAGACCGTTCATGTTAGTTACTAGTTATGAAGTCTTATGTGGCTTGCTCAACAACTCTGGATCTTATTTCCATTTGTAAAGTAGGCCCATTTTTGCCTATCTTCCATATCTGTGTAGAAGGGCAAATGAAAACTTATGTGACAGCATTTGTAATTTGCAGCATCAAATAAAGTTATTATCATTACAACATGGAGGGGAAATAAGAGAAGAAAGGAAGGAAACAGCAGGCAAAGAAAGAAGAAGTAAAGGAAATAAAAAGATGGTGTTGGGCAGCATGGTTTAGAAGAAACTTTCCAATCCAAAATGTTGTGATTTAATAGAAAAACAGAAAACAAAAAATTTATCAAAATGCTGTACATCAAAAGTGCCCTCTTGTCCAAGAACAAGATTCAGAATCATCTGTGTCAGCTAAAAAAAGGACAGTTATATTATTTTTATTTTAAAATACAATTTGCTACATTGAAATTGCCTTCAAGAGCCTCTACTCTTGTTTCAGTCTTTTAAAAACATATAACAGTAGCTTTGTTACAGCATCATTTAAATAATGGTCACAATTTTGTTTTTCTCTATCCTTCTTTCAAATCCTGTTCAAGAGCCCCAAGGAGTCACATAGCTTTGGTCTTAGGTTGGGCACCTCTATGCTGAGTGTGGAAAGCAAAGCAAGGGGTCAACACAACCAGCTCATACTACACAGTGGAAAGCATACTATGCACAATCGCGTCCTTAAAGGACCATCAGTCCAACCAATGCCTATAACTTCATAACTAAGCCACTAGAATCGTCAGAGAAGCAACTCTTAGATTCATAGCATTCCATCTGCCCCATTGCAGAGCCTCAATAAAGCCTGAATGAAGTATATATACAAATGGTCTCTGGTCTCCTTTCTGAATACAGTACTTGTGATATTATGAGATTTATATATATATAAAATAAATACATATACATGTATATGTATATGTGTGTATATAAATATACATTATATATACATATGTGTGTATACATATGGGTGTGTGGGGGGGTATGTATTGGATGTACAGTACTAGAATGTGTGTATACACACACATCCACACACACACTCCAGTACTGTACGGCCAATACACATACATACACACACACACACACATTTCTGTCCACTGTTTCTGGTTCATAACTCTCATAGCCCTTGTTACAGTGTTTTGTATTTTGGTGCACTTTAGGCCTCAGGGGTTGAGTCAAGAGTCATAACACCTTCATTCCATAGAGGGTCCTCCCCCACACCCTGGAAGAAGGAATGCTGTATGGAAAGGCCAGAAGAATCTGGACAGGCTTTCTTGGGTTTCCCCAGTCAGTCTATTAATATGAGCTCAGATCCTTTTCATTCAGTCACATTTCAGTGCTGTTGTCCATTCTTCAATCATGCCCAGCCAATGAAGTTTCCATAAAAGGCCCAAGAAGATGGGGTTCAGGGTTTCTGGATAGCTGAACTCATGGAGGTTCCTGAAGGGTGGCGCATCCAAGGAACCAAAGGTCCGAGCCCCTTTCCCCATACCTCATCCCATGCATCTGAATCCTTTGCAATATCCTTTATAGTAAACCAGTAAACGTAATCAAGTGTTTCCCTGAGTTCTGTCAGCCTCTCTAGTAAATTAATTGAATTCAAGGAGGGGGTTGTGGGATCCCCTATTTATAGCCAGTTCATCAGACACACAAGTAAAACAACCTGGGGCTTTCAAGTGGCATTGCAAGTGGCAGGGGAGAGGGGGTTAATCTGTGGAACTGGGACCTCAACCTATGGGATCTGACACTACTTCTGGGTAGATAGTGTCAACACTGAACTAGAGGACACCTAGCTCATGTCCACCGCAAAACTGACTGCTTACTTGGTGTTTGGGGAGAAATCCTCAGGCATTTGGCCACAGGAGTCTTCTGTGCTAACTGTGGTTGGCGATGTTGAGACAATGAAAAAAAAAACACAGTTTGAGTTTTTTTCTCCCACACAGTACTGTACCTCCATTAATGAGGACCTCACCTTCCTAAGATGGTCCACCCCACATGTGGGAAGCTTTATTAGAGAAAGAGGGTGTGTGGCTTGGGGAAAGAGTAGGGGCTTCATGGGCAGATGGACTTGGATCTAAATCCCAGTTTCATTCACCACTTCTTAGCCATGTCCCTTGCATATGCCACTGACTTTCCCTGGATCTCAACTGCCTTGTTTGTACACAGGGAAGATGGCACAGTGGTCTGGTCTGGTTAGAGAAGAGGTCAGGTCCATGGACAAGTTATGGGAGGGAGTGATGGAAATGTGAGGCGAGACCAAGTTAATTCGGTGTAGCCACCACACAGCATTTGCCTTCTCTTTGGAGAGGCAAAGCAGGAGCATGTTGAAGGCACAGGACTGGAGGCAGACAGTTGGGCTTGGATCTCAGCTGGAATCTTGAGCAACCAATTTAACTTTTCTATGCATTCATTTCCATTTAGGTAAAAAGGTAACCATCATAGTACAGTATCATAGGGTTGATGCAGGGATTGAGTAAATCAGTACTTGCAAAATACTTAGCACTTGGGATTTTAAGAAAGCATGCAATAAATGTTAGTTATTAAAAGATGATTATTACAATTTCTGCAATCGATAGGTCACTGAAATGGTAGTGATAAGATCACAGCTTCTCAGATGTTTGATAGACAGGAGCAGAGAGGTGGTAAGCAAAGAAACTAGTTAAGAGGTCACTGCAATTCCAAGTGAGGGGTGCTGAAAGTAGCAAAGATAAAGGAAAGAAAATGGGAGGAAATAAGCCAGATGCTAGATATGTCTGAGCAGTTGAATCAACAAAACTTGACCAATGCCTTGATGTAGCTGGTAAGGAAAATGGAATAGCAGAGAAGATAAAAAGATTTTGTCTGGCTGGGTGTGGTAGCTCATCCCTGTAATCCCAGCACTTTGGGAGGCTGAGGGCTGAGGCAGGAGGATCCCTTGAGCCCAGGAGTTCAAGACCAACCTGGGCAACATAGCAAGGCCCCATCTCTCAAAAATAAAAATTAAAGAAAATACTGTCTGAAAATACGTCAATTTTCAAACTGAGGTACCTTTTAAAGTTACCCTAAGAAATTAATTCTTCCTGTTCTATACTGTAAGCTTCTTGGTTATCTTGTTATACCCAAAGGTCCTAGCACTCAGCAAGTATTCAGAGTTTGTTGAGTGAGTAATCCATCAAGATATAACATCTGTATATTGAAAAAAAGTAAATAAGGCAGTTTATCCACCTGCAGTATCTGCTGTGTTCTGGATTATGAAAAGCCTAGCCCAACCAATTTGTAAGTATTCAAAGTAGCATGTTTTATATCCCACTAACTGGGGAGGGATGGACTGCCTCCAAAGCAAATATGTACGTATTTAGACAGGAAATTTCTTCACAATACCTATATTCTCCATTTGTTTAGAGTAGGGTTTCTCAACTTTGGCAATATTATAGTTTGGGACTGGATAATTCTTCCCTGGGAGAGGTATGCATTGTAGTCATCTACACTATCAGATTTTCACACATATCTTGACAAATTGGATTTAAACCTCCTAACAACCCTGCAGGGAGGTTGGCAGAGTTTTCATTCCTTTTTAACAGATGACCAAATTGTAAATATTGCAAACGTTTGTTTTCTGTTTTAAAATATAAAAATACTATATTTGATGTAAACACAAATGCAAATGCCTAAAAAAGCAACCACATGTTTGACATTCACAAGATCATGGACCCTGCAATCCCACCTGTGCTATTCACTCATCTGGACCCTTTCAGGAGTGACTTCACCCTTGAGGGCTGCTGCTTCCATCTATGAAACACAGGGTTTAACCAGGTGAGCACGAGGTATCCTCCTAGCTCGAACACTATAATGCCCTGGTCCTATATCAGGAAACTTCAATTTCACCCACATTACCTGCGGGCAACTTGTAACCTACTTGCCATGCTGCGACTATTGCACAAACCAACTGATGACAAGCTTTGAATGACAGGCCTCAGGGACAATGCCTTTCACCTGGATGGCTACCTGGTTCCAAAGACCTTAATAACCAATCCTGTTCCTCCTACATAACCAATCCTGTTACTCCTCCTGCCTGAAGCTTCGGACTCATTAAGTGCCACTTAGAAAGAAGGGGCAACAACCAAAAGAAACGAGTCACTAAAATAGTAGGGCTCTTCTTGGCAACCCCCGACACTGACCACCTGCACATGCAGTCCCTAAAAGTTGTATCATTTCGTCCTCTATCCAAGCCCTATGATCCCCCCAAGCCCCCACGATGCCACTGGCACGCAATGGAGATTGAGGATCAACGTCCCTTGTAGGCACGTGCGCAGGCCTAGGAACCAGCTGACCCACGTTTCAATTGTCATTAACTTCGAACTAACTACTTCCCCCGTGGGGCCTGACCTGAGGCTGAACTCCGATGACTCCAGCTCCCCTGGATCTGCACGAGGCACTCACTTGGAGGCACCGCCCCTGCCCTAGCTCCAGAGCCTGAGCCGGGGCGGGGCGGAGCTCCTCACTGCGCCGGAGAAGACCCGCCCCTGTCCCGTCAGCGACTGCCGCCCCGCACTCCCAGCGGGGAGGTTGACCCCGTCGCACTCCAGGCCCTGCGGTCCTCCAGCGGGTCGGCTGCTACCTGGTCCAGCAGCCGGTAGATGCTGATGCCCGAGGTCTCCACCAGCAGCTGCCAGTCGGCCCCGGCCAGAGCGGGCTGCTGGAGCTCGGCGCAGGCCTCCCGGAACTGCTCCTCCGAGAAGCTCCCCGCGGCCAGCTCCATCCTTCCCAGTCCAGGCTCCTCCGCCAGGAGGACAGGCCGCGGACACGCTCGGTGTGGGCCTCGGGGCGGGGCGACGGGGCGGCCCCAGCGTCATTGGCAGGAAACTGAGGAGGAGGCGGGGCCTAGGCAGGAGGCGCGGCCTGGAGGGGCGGGCCTAGAAAAGTGGGCGGGCTGAGCAAGGGGCGAGGAGGACAGATAAGAGGTAAAAGGAGAAAAGTTGGACTTGGTGTGGGAAAGGAAGGAAGAGCTAGAGAATTGAGGAGGCTTCCAGGGGGAAGGGGAAGGGAAGAGGAAGGGAGACGTTGATATCACTTCAAAAACACCTCCACAGTAGCCCATCCCATACTCCTTGCTACCCCCATAACCTACAGACCTACTTGGGTGTCTCTCCTTTACCTTTCTGAATAAAGTAGAGAAAGCCTCTGGTAGACATGAGAGGAGAGGTAGGCAGAGTAGAAATTCTGGAAAAATCCCAAGGGGTCAACTGCTAGAACTGTATTCCAATATAATTTCTCTTCTTTCTGCTGTACATCTTAAAACCTTATTCTGAGACAAAGTCCATTGGATTCACCAGAAAACTCGAGGGGTTCATGAAACCAAAACAGCTTAGAAACCTAATCCATAAAGGATCTGCAAGGTTATTGCCACCCTACAGGGTAGAAACTGATCTGAAAGGTATCATAATATCCAGCTAGGATTTCTGCAAGTTGCATAAATTAGCTCACTGTGCAACTCAAACATCTACTTGTTCCTTTGAAATCCCTTGGGTAATACTGTATTTCCCACCAGCTGACGGTACTACCTGGCTTTGAATAAATTAGGTCATTTAAACATCAAAAGGATGTAACAGCTACATGAGTGTCAATAAACTCTGGAAACTCATGTTTCCTAATCTGTAAAATGGGTCAAGAATTGTGCTGCCAGTCACAGCTGAGGAGGTAATTGGACACAGAATAATTTTGTGCAGTGCCTGTCCAAGCAAATGTTCAATAAAAATTTTCACTTCTTTTGCATGACTATATTGAAATGTTTTTCTTCCCTTATTTGAAAGAAAGTTGATGGCAAATTCTTCACTTCTGCGAATTTCCAATCAGGGAAATGATCACGTTGTCAGGTTGCTTAGAGCAGAGATAAATGATTGCTTTCTTCAGGTCAGTGCTGATTCTGTTTTGTTTTATAGGTGTGGAAAAAGAGATGTGAGATTTTCCTAGAATAAATGCACACAAGTTAGGGGACATACTTTCCCACTGTTTTATAATGCTTTGTAAGTTTTCCATTTTTTGTAAATCTATATTTTATTTAAATGGAAATTCATTGCTTGAAAAAGCAATTGTGTAATAAAAATGGTTACAAAGTATTTTCAGATATCTTCAAGGAATTCATTATAGAGTTATGATTTGATAAAACTCTGTTACTCTATGCCAATAGACTAATGGAGACAAGCATGAGAGCACAAATGGCATCATGTAAGACATAAGATACAAGCCATGCAATTCAAATTGTATTTATTGTATGTGTTTAAAAGTGTGTGGCCTACTAAACTCAGGAGAAAAATATACACTTGAATATGTTGATATTTACACTCAATTATTTTATTACAGTTAATGAAAGAATATTGTTAGGAAATATTTTGTGGTATCTCTAAAGTCTAAAAATGGCTTGGAAAGGAATCTAGGAAGGCCTGTTCTTGAGCAATTGCCTTAATAGCCTGTTTCCTTTGTGCAAAAAACTCTCTGAAAGAACTTCTGGCAAAATGGCAGCTGAAGCTCCTGGCTTCAAACATTGAAACATTGGCTAAAACCTGCTGAAAATGGTTTTAAACACATAGCTTAGCTGAAAAGTGAAAAGGGGTACTTCCAGGTTTCAGAAAGGGAAGAGAGGATGAAAGCCAGCAACACCAGCTCTTGGATATTCTTAGAATGGATGACTGGTCCTCACCCCACCTCCCCACACAATGTTTCCCTGTGGAGGAACTTTGATTAGAGAAATATGTTTGGCCTCACTCACTTGCTCAACTCCTACTCTGCAGAAGACGGGTAATTTAAATGCAATCATGCATTACTTAATATCAGGGATATATTCTGAGAAATATGTTGTCAGGCAATTGCATCCCAGTGCAAACATCATAGAGTGTACTCACACAAACCTAGATGATAGAGCCTCCCACATACATAGGCTGTATGGTATAGCCTATTGTTCCTGGGCTACAAACCTGTATAGCAGGTTACGGTACTGAATACTGAAGGCAACTGTAACACAATGGTATTTGTATATCTAAACATAATTAACACAGAAAAGGTAAAATACAAATATGGTGCTTAATCATATGGGACCACCATCATATATGCAGTCTAACATTAACCAAAATGTTATTATGCTATGCGTGACTATAGTTGATGAGTTTAGGAGAAGGAACTACTGGACATGTCTAGATCAACACTTCTGGTTCTTCCTTTTTGACACCTGTCTACTTGTAGGACATATGCATTCTCATCTGCCCTAAGTTGCATAGTAGACTGATTCTAGAACTTGAGCAGAGAACTTCCAAAGTAAGCCTAAAACATGTTGTGCCTGAGAATAAGGAGATGTTCAAAGACAAATAGAGTTATGTCAAAAAGATATGGGAGTTGGCTTGAAAGAGTTCCCACTATTCAAATTTTAGAAAATTTGAGATTACAAAGAATAGTTATAGTAATCGATTATAAAATATTGACTTTAAAAAAAAATCCAGACCAGGTGCATTGGCTCACACATGTAATCCCCGCACTTTGGTAGGCCAAGGCAGGCGGATCACTTGAAGTTCAGGAGTTCGAGACCAGCCTGACCAACATGATGACACCCTGTCTCTACTAAAAATACAAAATTAGCCAGGCATGGTGGTGCATGCCTATAATTCCAGCTACTTGGAAGGCTGAGGCAGGAGAATCACTTGAACCAGGGAGGCAGAGTTTGCAGTGGCCCAAGATTGTGCCATTGCACTCCGGCCTGGGCAACAAGAGCAAACTCTGTCTAAAAAAAAAAATCCATGTCTCCACAGTATTACTCAATTAAAAAAAAAAAGTAGGGGAGAAAAATAAGGAAGGCAGAGAGGAGAAAACTTCTTCTTTAGAAAAGAATGCCAAATAATTTGGGTAAAAAGAATGTCGAAATTTGAAAACTTGCATTCTTTGACTCCCAGATGAATAACTGATAGATTTAGTCAAGGATCATAAATGAATGTTGCAACCACTGGGTGAAAGGTCATGGAGATTAAACTTTTCATCTGATTGCAAAGCATCATCCATTGATTACTTACTACTTAGAAGCAGGAAAGTGTAACTTTATAGTGGCAAGATCTAGTGGTTGCCACTTAACCAAGCTATCGATTGCATCACAAATAGTGGGACAACTGACATCACAGCCTCCATGACATGATGCAATACGTTTATATCATCTAAACGTTTTTGCCAAAACGTCTAACTTGTAACTAGCCATAGGAACCCAATCAGACAAATCCAGAAAGTGGAAAATTTCTCAAAATAACTAGTAAAATAATTCAATATGGAGGAAACGATTCTAAAAGTCAAGGGAAAGAGGAACTATGTGTCATGCATAAATCTTGCACCATGGATTAGGAAAAAGCCATTAAAAGGCATTTCTGGGATAATTGGAGGTATTCATATATGCACAACTTTTAGAAAATATTATAAAATTATTGTTAACTTTGTAGGTGCAAAAAATATTATTGTGGTTGAGAGAAGAATGTTCTTATTCTTGAGAAATGAAGGCTGAATTATTTAGGGATGAAGCAGCATGATGCTTGCATCTCACATTCAAATGGTTCCATTAAAAAAGTGCAATTGACATACAGATAGAAAGAGAAGCAAAAGTGACAAATATAAATAATCGATAAATTTAGATGAAATGTAGCCAGGCTTTTATTTTCTATTTCTTCAACCTTTCTGCATATTTGAAATTATTCAAAATAAAAATTTAGGGAAACCTCAGCTATGGTGTATTTATAAGAGACATAACTAAAACATAATTACACAGAAATGTGAAGGTAAAGATATGGAAAATACACACAAGTAAATCTGAAACAAAAGAAAGCTTGTGTGGCTCTGAAAAAATCAGATTAAATGGAGTTTAAAAGAAAAAAGTTAATAGAAGTTTCTGAGTTAATGATAAAAGGACAACTCTTCAGGTATTCAGAACGCTTAAGTTTGTATTTATTCATTTTACAACTTAATCTCAAATACATTAGGCAAAAATTATCATCAGTATAAGGAGAAATCAGTCAATTCATAATTACAGTGGAACATTTTAAGGCTCTGTTTTAGGAAACCGACTAAGCAGACAGAAAAATAATGATAGATATGGAAGATTTCTGCATATAACTCATATGCTTGATCTAAAGGTCATATATAGAACCTCATACTCAATAAGTAGAACACACATAACATTTGCAAATCTTCATAAGGCATTCATTAAAACTGGCAGTCTTATAACCCACAAAGGATGTTTTCAACAAATGCAGAAGAATCAATGTTGTTCTCCAATGACAACGCCAAAAAAAAGAAGGGAAGAAGGAGCAAATAAACAAAAATATCCAGTTTCTGCGCCCTATACATTTGGAAACTAAAAAACAAAACAAATACATACTTACTCTGGGAACTAGCCTACAACTAATTCCCTGTATCAAATTTATTTCTGCTTAGACACCTAGAGAGTGTTTGTTTTCTGCACTGACCTCTGACCAATGCTATATATACCTGGCTTAAGATATTTAATGCTTTAAACACCATTTCTATCTATCCAAACTATAAATCCAATGGTATTTAAATAGATTTCCATAAAGGGTGTTCAAGGAACTTGACACACCAATTCTAAAATTTATAAGAAAGAGTTAAAAGTCAAGCAATTTGAAAACATAGGAAAGCAATTTTTTTAAAGTAGGCGGGAAAAAAGAAAAAATATTCCCTATTAGATATTAGGATTTATCATAAATAAAATAATGTAATAATTACCTAGGGGTAGGGAAAAAATAATTTAAAAAGAAACCAATGTAACAGCTTTCTATCCATAATCAACTCATGTACATTTTGAAACATAGTATATAAGCAAAAATGGACAATTTTAAAACTGCTGTTGGAACAACTGGCTATCCTTATTTTTAAAATTATATTCCTGTATCATATTATACACAAATGGAAATTTCAGATGCTTAAAGAACCACTGCATAAGGCAAAATGTGGAAACTTTAAAATGATAATATAGGATTAAACCTTTATGACCTAAAAGTTAGAAAACAAATTTCTTAAAGACATAACACAGGACAAACCATAAATGATTAATTATTGCCTACTTTAAGAAACAAGAGTTCCTGTTCAGTTATACACTATAAATAAATTGAAATCCATCACACAGATTGGCAGAAGACATTTTTTACACAGACAAACAAGGATCAATATTGAAAATATATAGCGTAATTTTAGAAATCAATAAGAAAGCCCAAATAATGCAACTGAAAATATGTGCAGTGGAAAAAACCCAAAAAGCAGGTAAACAAGGAAAAGCTGTTCTACTTACATAGTAATAGGGGAAATGCAAAATAAACCGTACCTTTTCATTAACAGATAATTGGTGAAAATTTTAAAATCTGATGTTAGGTATTGGTGAATTTTCAGGGAAATGAAGGCTCCAACAGAAAACATTCTGGTTAAAGTGCCAATAGTAGTTTTAAAAACAATTTGACAAGACCTATTAAATGTGAGCATACACACACTGTTTGACCCAGCAGTTCCACTTTTGAGTATGCCTGAGAGAACTGATAATATTACAGAAGGATGCACATTATTTTAGTGGCAAAAACTTGGAAATGACATAAATATCCACCAACCACAGAGTAAACAAATAAATAATTAAACAAATCTGTTCATCTGATAGCTATTGAAATTTTTTAAAAATCTACTTATATATCATGGATAAGTCTTGAAAACTGTTAAATTGAAAAAGCAGGTCACAGAAGTATGTACAGGGCAAGAAAATGTATAGTGTTTATAAACTATACATGTGCACTGAAATGTTTAAAATGTAAAATAGGAAGGATCCGCCTTAACTTCAACAGTAGCTATAACATTTTATTTCTTTAAAAAATTATGAAGCACATAAGGCATAGTATTAAGTGGTGGGTTCATGAATGTTCTATTACCATCTGTTCTTTTTGGTATTTTTGAATTATGCATAATTTAAATTTGAAAAATTCTAATAAAGGTATAATTGTAATGAAAAAAATAACAGAATAAAAACACCATTTTGGAATGCTATTAAAAAATGAATGAATGAATGTTCACAGATGCCTAACTGCATAGAGAACACACATACATTAGCTGTTGATCAATGTTTTTTTAAAAAAAATTGAAGTACTGAAAGTATACAGTAGTCCCCCCTTATCCTCAGGGGTTGTCTTCCAAGAACCCCAGTGAGTACTTGAAACCACAGAGAGTACTGAACCCCACATACACTGTGATTTTTCTTCACTGAACCCTATATATACTATGCTTTTCCCACCTATGCATACCTCTGATAAAATTTAATTCATAAATTACACACAGTAAAATATTAACAATAACTAATAGTCAAATAGGATAATTAAATAAACTAAGGGTTACTTGAAGAAAGGCACTGCAGTATCATGACAATCTGATAACTGAGCTGGCTGCTTTCCAGCAAGTGAGTCACTTAATGTAGACAGAGTGCAGACAATGGACAAAGGAATAATTAATGTCCCAGGTGGAAACAGTGAGGTGGTGCAAGATTTCACCATGCTACTCAGAACGGCGCACAATTTAAAACTTATGAATTGTTTTTTTCTGAAACTTTTTCATTGAATACTTTCAGACCTTAGTTGACAAGTAACTGAAACCTGGGAAAAGGAAATCATGGCTAAGAAGGAGGCTACTGTATATTCTTATTTACTAGTAAAAGCTACCATGCACCAAGCAATTGAGAAATAAATGAAATAGGTGATATCACAGAGAAAACATCTGGGTAAAGTTAGAACTTCTCACTTTCCCTAAAGGTGTTTTTCATGTTGCAAAATCAGTTTAGTATGTGGATTCCCAAGATAAGAGCCGAGGACAAGTTCTAGTCACTTTAAGAACCAGACAAGTCACTTTAATTTTTTAAACCTGTTTGCTTACCAGTGTTATAAAAATAATAATACTGATCTTGAGGATTTGTTGAGGTGATTAAACAGATAATACAAGCAAAAGCACTCTGAAAAGTGAAAGTGAACACGTGATAGGCATTTCTAGATGCTGCAGCAGAGCCAGTTTTAATGTTTCAATTGCCATCCAAATCAGTTTAGTTTTAGTCTATTCAACTTGTATTATTGAATGTCTACCCCTAGTAAAGTACACTAGGACACCTGTAATCCCAGCTACTCAGGAGGATGAGGCAGGAGTATCGCTGGAACCTAGGAGGCAGAGGTTACCGTGAACCAAGATCGCGCCACTGCACTCCAGCCTGGGCGACAGAGTGAGACGTCGTCACAAGAAAAGAAAGAAAGAAAGAAAAAGAAAAAGAAAAA
>NW_016107430.1:2979475-2984092 GCF_001604975.1 Cebus imitator | reverse complement strand
AAAAAAAAAAAAAAAAAAAAAAAAAAAAAAACCAGTCATTTGATAAGCTTTAGAGACCACTGTTGCTGGCCTCTAAAGCTTATAAAATAACTTGCAACAGTCAGTTAATAATAGTTGAAGCCTGCTGAGTACTCATTATGGACCAGGAACTATGCTAAGTGTTTTCATTTAATCCCAACAATGCCACTGTGAAGTCAGTTCTCGTATAATCGCCAGGTTGCACAGGAAGAAACTGAGGTTTAGAGAAGTGAAGTAACTTGTCCAAGGTCTCATGGGCAGGTCAAAGGCAGAGCTGAGGTTTAGAGTCAGTTCTGTGAGACTTAAAGCCCCCTTTCTCATGTTTTGGGCACCTATTATGGATGTCGAATCTGCGGGCATGAAGCTTTGAACATAGCTTCTAACCCCATTACATTCGTAAAGGTCTTCATTACCAAATGACTTTTTATGAACCATGATAGCGAACTATACTCTAATGTCATGCTGAAAAAAACCTCAGATATCACCTTTAATGTAGTCTCTTTCTTATTTATGTACTCATTTGACAAGTACGTATTTATCATTAATACGTACTTGTCAAATGAGTGAGTACACCAATAAATAAAAGAATACATTAAAGGCTACATCCAAAAGCTCCTTCAGTATGAATTTTTATGGTTTCATGGCCATAATAGCTGTTGTAAAGTACAAAGATGTATCAGATGCAAAATCTCATTCTTAACCAGTACTCCATGTAAACACATGAACACAATGAATTAGATAAATTATTTTATGTACATGTTATGTGTAATTGAGTCTTCCACTTTCATTTTACAGATGAAGGAAGTAAGGCACAAGGATACATTAGATAATAGCTTTGTTATTCAGTTAGTTAAACAATTTTGTCATAGAACCATAGAAACTGAGTTTCCATAGTATATTTAGCCTGCTAATATAAGTAAAATAGGAACATGAAAATCCGATGTTAGGAAAGATGAGTTTACAGTTTGTCTGTTAATACAAATACTTTATGTGAAACTTACTAAATAAAATTGACCGTTCAGAACACTAGGCTTGTTTGAATCCTGGAAGGGATCAGAGAATAGTCATCATTCACCTTTCTTCCAGTAAAGGGATTCCACAGACGAGCTGGATGTATTCTATTACGAAATCCCTTCCGTTCTCTGATTCATCATGGCAGGAGATCCAAGTTCAACACCAGGATATTTTAGCCCAAAAGTCTAGAGTTACACTTGGGCTGTGATCCCCAGGCTACAGAACTGCACCCAAGTCTAGAGTTACACTTGGGCTGTGATCCCCAGGCTACAGAACTGCATCCTCATACTAATCAGCATAAATATCGGTGCCTTTTTTCCTGCACCTGAAATCTTCTCTTTATAGTGGAGGTCTCAAGTTTGGATCAGAGTCCTGACTGTCTTCCTCTGTAGACTATGCTCTGGGTGACTTCAGCAGACTGAATACAGACCACTTCCACCAGGGAAGAAAACTTATTTGGGTGCCCTCTACTTGCTTTTTCACTAAAGTTGTGTGTCCACGAGGACAAATCAGATTTGTTTGGAAGTTTGAAAGCCTTTCAACTGTACTTTTCTGCTTTCTTCAAACCCTGTATCTGATTTGTCAACAATTTTTCCCTTTCTACTTCCCACATAGCTGAAATCTGTTTATTTCTTTCTATCTGGACTGCCCACCTAGCTGAAGCCACTATCAATGTTGCCCTGATGATTCAGTGACCTTCTGACATCTCCCTGCTGGATCCACTCCCTACACAGAGATAGAGACAGCTGTGTTAAAATGCTAAGGAGATCATGACACTCCCTCCCTAAAATCCTCCCTTGTGATTTCACAGTGCCTTAAATATAATTCAAACTCCTTGCCTACAAAGTCCTGTGTTCTCTTTTCAACCCCTCCACTCCCCAGGCTGCTCTCTCCACTTCACCTGTCCTCCTCAGCACTTCACCCATCCCTACCCTTCAGGTATCAGCTTAAGCACTCCTTCCATAGACTCTCCTCCCTCAATCCCAACACTCCCCCAACTCTTTCTTGTTTAAAATTTCAGCCTTTTCTTTTTTTCTTGCATGAAATTGATAGCATTTATATTGGACTTGTACACCGGTGGAGGTAGGAGGAAAACAATAAAAAGTGAATAAATACATATTAATTTCTCTCCAACACTAATCTCATTAATTAAGTGTCTGTCTCCCACATTAAAGCATAAGCTGGACTGTGAGACCTGCTCCCCCATTCACCACTGCCTCCCTGGTCACTAGCACACACCTGGGATGTAATAAGTATGCAAATATCTGTTGGGTAAAATACTATAAGAATTCTGGATCTATATCTAGAATATATATAAATATATATATATGTGTGTGTGTGTGTGTGTGTGTGTGTGTGTGTGTGTGTACATACAGAGGGAGAGAGATTTGGATCTACAGCTATATATGTGTGTGTGTGTGTGTGTGTGTGTGTGTGTGTGTGTGTGTGTGTGTACATACAGAGGGAGAGAGATTTGGATCTACAGCTATATATGTGTGTGTGTGTTTATATACACATATTTATGTATAAATGATGAATGTATTAGTCAGCAAACTAAAGTCTTTTGTTAGTTCTATTAGTTTTTAAGTTGTTCTCCTCAGTTTTCTAAATAGACAATCAGATTGTTAAGGGGAAAAAAAGAGATAATTTACCATAGTTTTTCTAATAGCTGTACCAATCATTTTTCTTTCCCATGCTATTAAATGAGCTGGGCTGAAACTAATGGTTTTCATAATGTCTCAGCAGATGCTCTTGGTGTCTTTGTAGGGGGTAAGGTAAACTAGCAGGTAGAGAGCTATAGTCTTGCTCATCTTTGCTTTACAAATAAAAGCTAAGTTGTTGGCTTTCTGTATTCAGACTCTGAAGAAGAGTTTATGAGAAGCAGAGATTTTTCTAAATTTATTTTTGTAGAGATGAGGATCTCCCTGAGTTCCCTAGGCTGGTCTCAAACTTCTGGCCTCAAGCAATTCTCCCACCTTGGCTTTCCAAAGTGCTGGGATTACAGGCATTGCATCTGGCCAGAGAGGCAAAGGGTTCTACTGATAAAAACAAGCTTGACAATCACTGGGCTAGAAATCCTGAGCAATGTAAACAGGAGTATTGTCATCTTTCTTGCCTTTTAAAAAACTACTATTTAGGCCGGGTGCAGTGGCTCATGCCTGTAATCCCAGCACTTTGGGAGGCTGAGGCAGGTGGATCACGAGGTCAGGAGTTCCAGTCAAGCCTGACCAACATGGTGAAACCCCATCACTACTAAAAACACTGAGCATTGTGGTGCACGCCTATAATCCCAGCTACTTGGGAGGCTGAGGCAGGAGAATCATTTGAACCTGGGAGGTGGAAGTTGTAGTGCGCTGAGATTGCATTATTGCACTCCAGCCTGGGTGACAGGGTAAGACTCCATCTCAAGAAAAAAAAAAAGAAACAAAAACTGCCATTTGCTGATTGTGTAATATGTGTCAGTGACTATGCTCAGTGCTTAAAAGTATATTATCTCACTATGAATCCAATGAGTTAAGTATCTGTATTTCCATTTAACAGATGGTTTAAGAAGACTAAAGGACATCTCTACAGATATACAGAAAGTAAATATTACAAATGGGATACAAATCCAGATCCCTCTATTCCAATGAATTTTTCATAACCACCAAGCCAAATAAGGGCATCTATTTGGAGATTTTAAAAATACTTTTTTCTGCCAGGCATGGTGGCTCAGGCCTATAGTCCCAGTTATTTGGGAGGCTGAAGCAAGAGGATCACTTGAGCCCAGGTGCCAGCCTGGATAACAGAGTGAAACCTGTCTCTAAACATACATAATTAAATTTGAATTTTAATTTTAAGAAAGTCTTTTTTTTTCTTTAGCATTTTGAAGACAAACTAATTGTACTTTTCTAAAATGGCCACAACAGTATTTCTCTTCCAGCATAACAAAATCTTATATATCAGTATATCCCTGCATATAATATACCACTTCAGACAGGGACATAATAGAGCCTATGTCCCCTTACCTTAAATTGGAGCAGACTTCTGAGTACATCAGATGAGATATTCTGTGACCTCTAAGACTAGGTCATAAAAGATGATACAGCTTCCTGCTTCTTTTGGAGCTTTCTCAGAACCCAGAGATCATGCCACTCCCCACCTAAAATTCTCCAGTGACTTGACTGTGCATTAAATACAATTCAAACTCCTTGCCTACAAAGTCAGAACTCAGACATCATTTTAGAGCCCAGAACCCAAACACTATCCCAGGAGAAAGCCCAAGCATCTTGTAAAGAGGATGTCTTGGAGGACATCTAAAGCCCCTGACCAACAGCCTGGGCTGAGCTCCGCAGCTGCAGTTAGCACCAACTTGCCAGCCATATAAAGGTGTCCTCTTGAAAGTAGATCTTCCTGCCCATCCATCTAATCCTGTTGGACTGCCCTGCCTAACACTACCTGGAGCAGAGATGAGCTGTCACCACTGAGCCTGAGCTAAATTACAGATTTACAAGCAAAATAAATAACTACTGTTCTTTTAAACCGCTGATATTTGGGGTGGTTTATTATATGCAGGAATATACTGATATATAGGATATATATATA
>NW_016107430.1:2937536-2978042 GCF_001604975.1 Cebus imitator | reverse complement strand
ATATGCTGATATATAGGATATATCAGTATATTCCTGCATATAATATCCTATGTCTTCTATTTTAGTTACCTATTCCTGCATATGATAGTTACCTTTAGGTTTTGAATACATATATCATGCTTATTAGTATCAAGAAACAAACTATTACTGACTTTCTCTTTGTAAAATAAATATAGAAAGTTTATACTTTCTCTCACTAACACCTGCCATTTCCTGGATTTGCTTATATTACCTTGGAATAAAAATATGGATTAATATTATTGTGGTTTAAAACATGCATGTTCTCTGTAAAGAATTATATTTTTACATTTGTAAAATGTTTTTAAACCATGACTTTATTGCTTACTTTGAGTACTTCTGAACTACATCTTCAATATTCATGAGTTAATTTGATTTAATGCTCAAAATTCTGTAAACATTGACCGCTTGGCATTCAGCTGTGGGGAAAATGGCTTGACTTCTATTCCTTTATAGAATATATGAGGCTTTTAAAAGTCTCGATTCTTATAGAAAGTTTTATTTGTCTTTTATATTCAACAATTTTGCCTGGATATACCTAGAAATGTGGGGATATTTTTTTTCCATTTCTTTTCAGTTAATCTTTTTAAGTATCAAATTCAAATATTCCTTTGGCTCAAAATGTTCTTCTACTGTTTTCATCTTTGCTTGTGTTCTTTCAGTTCCATTATATTCTCTGGAATTTCTAATTTGCATAGACTAACTCCCTTGAGTTAGGAGTCCTCATTCCTTAGCTTTTTCTCTCATTATTTTTATGTATTCAGAGTCTTCATGACTGTCAACTCTTATTTTTGGAGGTGAAAAGTCTTCTTGAATTTTATTGAGAAAAAAATTTAAATCCTTACAAAATGTTCACTATTGTGTGCACACTAAATGTGCACTAATACTGCATATTTTGATGCAATTTAGTTGGAAAAGGAAAAACCGTGCAGGAAATAGAATGAGGCAGGAGAAGTATTTAACAACATACTGTGTATATTGAGATAGGTGTCATTTGTAGCCACCAAAATTAATTATTATCACTGTTGGCCCTAGCTTCTATCATATTTTCATGGAGAAGATGAGACATGAGAGGAAATTTTTTTTAAAAGGCAACAAGAAAAGCTGGAAGAAGAGTTAATGTGCACCCATAAAGATATTGTGTGATATTCTTGCAATGGAACATAATGTAGTCATTTCTGATGATCCATTTATCTACCTGGAAAGAGTTTGCCATGGATGGTTAATACAAAAAGAGAAAGTTTACACAAATTATATACCACGTGATCCTACTTTTGTAAGAAAAATAATGTACATATTGTGTAGAGAAGATGGAGTGAAGATACAAAAAATGTTGATAGTTCTATTGAAGGAATAGTTAATGTGATTTTTATTTTCTACTTAGGTTTATCCATATTATCTCATTTTTTACATTATAGCTAGATTTTCCTGGTGCCACTAAAAAAAGAAAAAAGACATCATGATTCTTAAAAGCAATAATTTGTGTTTAATGACTTTCAGGCATAGGCTGGGGAAAATTGCATTTTTTTTGTATGTTCGAAACAGTTAAATTTGCTAATTTAATACAGACTTGCAGCCAGTGGTCGGTAGAGGGCACAGAAGAGAGCAGGAAGTGAGTGGGTAGAGCTGGTGTATAGCTAGGTTGAAAGGTTTCCTAACACTTAAAGGTTATTTTTATTTCCCTTTCACTCATTTATCCAAGAACATTTCTCAAAGATCATAGAAGCATAATTTCAGTTTGGCTATTACATTGTGAAATGTTTGGCATTACTTTATACGGAAAGTCAAAACACATATTTTTAGTGGGTATAGGAAACTAAAAATAATTGAGTGTCTAGTTTATGCCAGGCACTGACATATACTTTACACACTGCAGTCTCCTATTTAAATTTATTTCGAAAAGTTTAATTGTAAGTTATAAACAGATTAACACAGCCTTGAGAAGGATTTTTTTAAAAGGATAACAAATGATGTGTTAAAGTTAATAAGTGATATAATTTGGCTGTGACCCCACCCAAATTTCATCTTGAATTGAATTGTGGTTCACATGTCATGGGAGGAACCAGGTAGAGATAATTAAATCACCGGGGCAGTTTCTCCCATCCTGCTCTAATGATAGTGAGTTCTCATGACATCTCATGGTTTTATAAGGAGCTTCCTCCTTCACTGGGCACTCATTCTTGATGCTGCTGTGTGAAGAAAGACATGTTTGCTTTCCCTTCTACCATGATTGTAAGTTTCCTGAGGCCTCCCCAGTCATGCTGGACTGTGAGGCATTAAAACTTCTTTCCTTCATAAATCGCCCAGTCTCAGATATGT
This sequence comes from Cebus imitator, assembly GCF_001604975.1. Taxonomy (NCBI): domain Eukaryota; kingdom Metazoa; phylum Chordata; class Mammalia; order Primates; family Cebidae; genus Cebus; species Cebus imitator. The sequence continues at coordinate 2,975,705 of NW_016107430.1, read as the reverse complement.
CTTTACAAGCAGCATGAGAAAAGACAAATAAAATGAGCTAAAAAGGAAATATTCAAATAAGAATTTACATGCCTCTAGGAAAAATATAGCTAATGGAGATTGAAAAAGTTTTTCAAAGTGAACCTACTTTACTGGATAATATAGAAAACTGACTCAATTCTAATGTAGTCTATAGTAATTAAGTAAATCTCATGTTAAGTATTCTTATCACTATGAAATTTTAAAATAGATATACCATAGTAAATCCAAACATGGATATATATTCTCCCATAGCTAAATCTATGCAAAAAATAAAAATTTCTTAATTACTCTAAACCTTTTGCTACTGTAAAAACAGATACATAGAACACAGTGTTTTAAAAACAACATCTATCACGTTTTTCAGATGAAACATCTCCAAAGTCTGTACTAAAAGGAGCTCATTATTTTAAGCTTAAAAGAGCAGACCGTGAAGTATAGGAAAGATTGGAAAATAAAGATTAGTCATGATACACTAAAAAGATAACGGAATGATTCAGATTGGCTTTTTGAGGTGATTAGAAACTGCAAAGAAAATGGTAGTAAGTCACTTAACCACTTCAGGTTTCAATATTCCTGAGACTAAACTGAAAGAGCTAGATTAGAAGATTTCCCAGCCTTTTCGCTACACTATCAGTATATGTGTCTAGGATTTTTTGACGCCTTTGCAGAGAATCTCACAGCTTTTAAGTGCTTTTGTACTCTAAGTGTTTGGAGCATGAAATGGTTAACGAGAAATCCTGGCCAGCTGCAGCTGGTCCGGGGTGGGGGTTGATGGTGGCACAGGGAGAAGCACAGTCCACATTTCCATGCAACAGGGTCCTTCTCAGCTGGCCACAATCTGGAAGCTGATTATTTCTGTAATAGTAGGGAGAGATATACTGTATATAAAGCACCCTACCACAGTGCTGGGATAGTACAGAGGCAACAGTGATGGAATGGCTGAAGTACAAAAGGAAGTCATAAAATAATCAGAGAGAGGGAGAGAGAGAGAGTCAGGAAGAGAGAAAAATAGAGAGACTGATAGAGACAGAGAAAGAGACAATAAGAGAGAGAGAGAGAGAGACAAAGCTCTTCTTGAAGGTAATAAATAACAGGAGAAGCATCCCATAGATGCAAAACCTGCTAATTTCCTATCGCTGATACAGAGTCAGGAAGCAAGGAAGCAGCTGACTGTCCCAGCACAGAGCAGAAAGGAACCAGGACAGAAGATGGTGCAAAGAGTGGGACTGGCAGTTTCTCAAGGACAAAAAAATGAGATAGGCCTGTAGCAGAGAAGGCTCCTTTAGGCCTGGCTAAGTCTTTATCCAGAGGCATAACAGATAGGGATGAGAATGTTTGATCTTTAGGATATCAATAGTGTGTTGTACAGCATAATGTTAAGAGAACTCTTTAACAATTAATGTTGGTCTCATTCCAGATTGGGGGTTCAATAATTTTCAATAAGATTTCTTACATTTATAACATTCTGCATTAATAAAATCCTTCAGCTATTGTTAAAATGGATGATATTGTTTGGGTGCCCCTGAATTTTCAATGTTATCCAGAGAAGGCAAACATGAGAACAACAACCTTTAGGTAATGTGACTGTAAACAGGCTACTTCCTGCACTTTATACTTTCCCATACCTGCATAATGACCCAAATAAGCAAGGTGGGCATGGTTACCCCACTTTTCCAAATAAAGGAAATTGAGGCACGGAGCTGTTAACTAATAAGTCCCCAGTCAGAGCATTGCAAGCAGTAGAGCCAACCAAGATTGTCTAGGGTTTCTGACATCTATTCCATCAATAAAGTTTTGTTCTAGAAATGTGTATTATATGTCTAACTATGCATTAGATGTTGCGCTTTAGTGCTCAGGACACAAAGATTAATTTTATACACTCCTTACTCTTGAGATAATCTCAGTCTTTTAGATTAGAGAAGATAAACCAGCAAACAGCTACTTTTCACACTATTTGTTGAGGGCTGTGATACATGTAAGCACAGATCAGTATTTTCAGCCAGGAACATTTTCACATCAGGGGTGATTTGGCAATGTCTGAAGACATTCTTGGTTGCCACAATTGGGCAGAAGAGGAGGGATTGCTACTGGTATGGAGTGGGTACAGGCCAGAGATGCTGCTAGACATTCTGCAATGACAGGACAGCTCCTCACAACAAATAATTATCCGGCCCCAAATGTCAAAAGTACCCAGATTGAGAAAAACTGGCATAAACAGTATGGGAACATAGGGGAAGAAAACTCAAGCTGCCTAGTCTGAAAATAGAGGACGTACCTGAGAAGGTTTCTAGAAGGTTTCTTAAGGTAGTCATGAAAAGACAAGTAGACATCATCTTGAGTCTCCAAGAGTAGGAACCAACAAAGCATTGCAAACATAAAATAATGTGTTGTTTGTGATTTGTAATTTGATCCAAGCTGGAGCTGAGTCTGGAAAGGAAGGGAGAGGCCAGTTCATGGGAAGAATTGTGTGTCATGCTGAGATTCTAGACCTCAGGTGAAGAGGAATCATGGATGGATTTTAAAGAAGGGTGAGGCCAGATTTGCAAACTTGATAGCTTATTGTGTTAGCATTAACCAGAGGATCTCAAACTTCATGTGGGATGCAGATAAAAAATGCAAGTTCCTGACCTCTCAACACACACATTCTCTCTCTCTCTCTCTCTCTCTCTCTTTCTCTCTCTCTCTCCCCCTCCCTCCCTCCTGATGCAGTGATGTAATAGTTCTGGGGTGGAGCCCAGAAACCTGTATTTTTTGCAATCACCCTGTGTGATTCTGATGCAGGTAGCACAAATCCTCCCTGGTGTACGGGACATGTTTGACAGTGGTAAGATTGTAATCCTACCAAAAAGAAAATAAGAAAATTTGGGGGAGAGAGGGATATATATAGTGTTATCTTTTTCTCTGCTTATGAGAACTGTATGTTTTGTTGTTGTTGTTGTTGTTGTTTTGTTTTGTTTTTTTGTTTTGTTGTTGTTGTTTTTGAGACAGAGTTTCGCTCTTGTTACCCAGGCTGGAGTGCAGTGGCTCCATCTCAGCTCACCACAACCTCCGCCTCCTGGGTTCAAGCAATTCTCCTGCCTCAGCCTCTCGAGTAGCTGGGATTACAGACGTAAGCCACCATGCCCAGCTAATTTTTGTATTTTTAGTAGAGACGGGGTTTCACCGTGTTGACCAGGATGGTCTCAATCTCTTGACCTCGTGATCCACCCACCTCGGCCTCCCAAAGTGCTGGGATTACAGGCGTGAGCCACCGCGCCCGGCCAGAACTATGTGTGTATAAAGGAATCCACTGCATTGATGAAAGTCACACAGCAGCACAGCAGCTTCTTTCTGGATTCCTTCGGCTGGGAAGGGAGGAGCTCTAAGGAAATGCACACTCCATGTGATCAGAGCACACCCTCTTGGCAGCTTCAGGGGAGCCCAATTGCTTCTACAAAAACTGCCAAAGTCCTCTGTCCAAAAGCCTTGTTGGTCCAGCGGTACCTGCTTCCTGTTCCCAGAGAGATTCACCCTTGGGCTTTCCTATCAGTCTTCCCTAAAGTTGGCTGCTCTTGTGTCCTGTCACATAAAACTGTGAACCGAGGTCTCCGACTTACGTCATGTCAGTCACAGCAGGGTGAGGCTCCACAAGTGTGAGTTCTGGCCCCTGCTGCTTTCCTTTCAAATTCAGTTTACAGTTTGTTATGGTATTGGACTCCCCGTGCTCCTTACTGCATTGGTTTTGGGTAAGAAAGAGTGGAAATTAGTGTGTAAACCCAGCAAACCTAGAATTTCTGATCGAGACTGAAGAAAACCTTCATGCTGCAGTCAGTCCCTGAGCCAGACGCCTGTGGCTCCCTTCACATGGAAATGGATGAATATCCACAGTAAAATGTCAGTGGTTTTGCTGACAGATGTTGCACCAGAGAGTTTTTTTTTTTTTTTTTTAAAGGCTTCCTACAGCTGTTCTGGTAGCTTTGGTAGTAGTGTTAGCTATTTCCCCAAGTTGTCTTGTCTCAGTTCTCTGATATTCTGAGCCCAAATAGGATTTTGTTTTAACAAAAGAAAAAAATAATAAAGTAGCTACAGATGGGATCCTGAGATCTGACAATGGGGCTCTCAGAAGTTGGGTGGCTTGCCCAAGCCACAAAGAGGAAAGAAGAATCAAATTTTTTTTTTATGTCTCTATTATTAAACACAATTACAGGCATACCCAGTTTTAGACTGCATTCTAGCCTGGGCAATAAAGCAACACCCATGTTCTCTCTCCCTCTTCCTCTTCCTCTTTCTTCCTTTATTTTATTCTTTTTCTTTCTTTCTCTCGTTCTTCCTCTAAAAAAAAAAAAAAGAATCAAATTCAAGTTTCCTGACTTTCAGTTCATGGCTATTTTCATTGCACAACAATATGGGAGAGTCAGAAATATTCATTTTATTGTAGAAGCGATCCAAAATCTTATGCTATAACCTAAACCCTAGAAAAAAAGATAATCAAACTCTATCAGCACTGTAAAGAAAGTTTTGCAAACTAAGTTTAACTTAGAAAATAAATTGCAAGAAATGAATTCGGAAAACAAGGTTTCCCTGAGACTCCTGAGTCCATCATGTTGGAAATCATCCAGAGTTATCAATGGCAGATTCACTGACTGAGTACAAATGTACAGTTGGAATTCAAAGTAGACTCAGTGCCCCTCTGTGTGCCCTGATGGAAGAAACATCATGTTCTCATTCTGCGGCTGTGTACTCTCTGGGGATCATTGGTTTTACCACATTTTTACATTGCTTTTTCAAGACAATACTGCCTGTTTCCTGCATAGTTTATTTAAGTAAACAAAAAGGAGACAGTAAAGTTCTGTCTCCTTTACAAAATGAGACTTTAAAATTTTTATCTAAAGAAAGAGAGCAAGAGATCTGCTCTCTGCATTGTTCCATAAGATAAGTTCATAAGATAAACAGTTCTGTTTTGAACTCAGTTCAGCTGGGCAAATTGTTATGTTTCCTAACACCCACACACGTCGTGGATATCAAAGACTTTTTAATAGGATAAAAATGTTTCCAAAAGGTTTGTTGAGCTAGTTCTATCCTCAATTAATACACCACTGCAGAGGAGGGAAGGCAATGACATTTTTTTTTTTCTGGTGAAGCAACCATTTTAAAACCCATGAGATTATCTGAAGGCAAGTTTACTCCTTATGAGCTACAGAAAGTGTGCCATCATTTGAACACAGAAACAGTATCTCACAGGGATTAGGAAGATATGCTTTGGCATTAATCAGACCTTGGTTCTAGTCCTAGGCACCATTTTCCAAATTTAATTGAATAATTATTATAATTACTATTCATTTATAAATTAATATTTATCATTATAATAGGGAATAATTAATGTACTTAGCACTAAATATCTGAGTACCTTAAAATAACACATTTAAATAATTGTCTAAGTTTCAAGTTTACATCTGATTTCAATGTAGAGTCATTCTTTTATTTATTCATTGACTTATTTGGTAATGACTTTCCAAGCATGCAAAATTGATGGTAATATCATTGAGGAACTGATAGATGATTTCCCAACCAACATGATCATGGTAAACGCCTCAATATAAAAGCTTGCTTCCATTGCATGAGGCCCAGAGCAGAACATTTCAAAATAAATCTGTAGTGGATTTGGATTGCTATTGTTTTAAAGCATTAACTCATGGGGGAAACATAGGTTCTTAGTAAGGCAAAAGCATTTCTTCATATGTGAAGTGAGGAGACGAGAATCTTCTATATATTCCTTCTTCATGAGTAGTACCTTAGAGTAGTGACCACTGGAGAAAATGTTTTCATTACCAGAAAGTATCTCTGTAGTGCTTATTTTAAAATAATGTCTAACACTATAAAAAAAGAATTACATAGTTATGTTCTTGTTCTCAAGGAATTTAAAATTGAACATATAACCAATATATTCTTTGCATATGGTCAGTAAAAATAAAGTCTCAAATTGGAATTCTTAAAATATTTTCTTATTCTATGCAAAGCATTAGCAATCTCACATCCTATGCGTATATATTGTGTGTCAGCAATTTTGTGTGTGTGTGCATATGCATATGGAATGAAATGAATTATAAAATTATTCACAATTTTAAGTGGAAAATTTATTTGTGGGCCTATGACAGCATTTTTTGACGATTCAGACAATGCATCAGGCAGTAATGCCAACTTTCTCTAGCATTTGCCTCTCCACAGGGGAAGTGAATAATTATTGCATATTCCTCACTCCATATCTACTCTTTGTCCTGACCTGTTTCTGCTCACAGCAACCTCAAGCTATTAATTACTTAGGCTTTAAAACCTTACAAACTCCTCTCCCTTGACAACTTTCCCTACTTGAAATTCATTGCTGAGTTTTGCTGATTCTACCATTGCAGTGACTTCCTACCTGACCACATTTCCCAATATCAGGTGCCCAGTGCCTCTTACCTGGACAATCACAGTGGCATCCGAACTGGTGTCACAGCCCACTTTCCCTGTCCCCATATTGACCTTCCCTAGGACATCCCAACACTATAAAGACAGGCTACTGTTTATAATGCACAGAGCTGACTGTGCCATCCTGTTCAAAACCACATTGCTCTCAAAATAAAGTCCAAGCTTGCCACTGAGGTAATAAACTGACCATAAACTATTTCCAGTCTTATTTTGACTGCTCTCTGCCTGCCCTGTGCTCTTTAAAATTTAGTCAAACAAGCTACTCAGTGCTCTTTGCAGAAGACTTGCACTTTTCAAAGCTGTGCTTGAATATAGGCTGGTTCTTCCACATGGAATCATTTTCTTTCCTTTTCTATTTATAATGTCAAATGCCTGTGTGCCATGAAGATTCCAACCACTACCACCGCCCACCACCTACACACACACACACACACACACACACACACACACTCCTAGGTCTGAATTGATTTCATCTTCCCTGGGCCTTCTACAGCCATTTGTTATTCCTTCTAGAAAAGGATTACCCACATTGGTGTCCCTATGACTTTCCTGTTCTGGATGGTAAACCCCATGAAAGCAGAGACCATGCTTTGTTCACTGTTTTGCATCTGCTCAGCTACAGCAGTTAGCAAGTTCATGGCACGCAAAGGAGCACAGGAAATAAAATGCTCCTGAAGGCAGAGGAATGTCCTGGGTGACTTTTGAAGTGGCCCAATTTCCATGGCATCTTCCACGGATTCCACAGGTACCAGGCATATGTCTGTCCTGGCCTCAAACCTACGAAAGCTACTTAGTAACGCAGCTCTATTTTAATGCCCAGATGCATAAGAAGCAAAATACATGGCTTAATCATTCTAGAAGCAATAGGCACCCCTTTTCAGAGCACTTTTCCCAAATGAAATCTAGTGAGAGTATATCACCCTGAACCCAGGAAAATGAGACTTAAGCCAAACTTAGGAAAATGTACGTAATCTAACTTTAAAAATGAATTTTTCACGACACAACATAGAAGAAGAAAGAGGTAACTAGATGTGAAACCTGGATCTGCCACTTTCCCTGTAAATAAAATACAAACACTTGAGAGAGATCTGTGTTACAGGTAGTGCACGTTAAATGCTTGCGTTAATGTGTCTCTTTCCTCTCCAAATGGAGCATATAGCGTGGGTCACCTCAGAATGAAGGAGCCCAGGTTCTGGAGTTAAACCCAGAAACAGTGCTAGTCTCTGAACATCCATTTCTTTCTCAGCAAAATAAAGAATTATAAAGTTATTTGTGAAAAATATCCTCCTGCTTCACTTACCAAGCCAGCAACTTAAAATCTATGGTTTAAACTGTGTTTTCAATTATTTGAGGGAGGCCAGCACTGATGAGCCTATCCTAAGCCAGTCATTTTAAGGACAGTGCTACCTATCCGGGAGAAGGCTAATCCCGTCGGAAAGCATATTCTGTTCTGTGAATATGGAATAGAGAGAAGCTAACTGACCCTTACAGAGTTACCACAGCTTATCAGTTTTTAGGACACTTTACATGTTGGAGGGTGGTTTCCAATTTCCAGTACCAGACTGATGTTGAAGCCTAGAAGTTGTGCATTGATTAGGAGTGGATTTGAAGTCACACAATGTTTACGTACATCATTTTATGAACAGGACAAGTGACATTGGTCACCAGAGCCTAGGGGGAGATTTCTCCTGTAAACAGGCATTAAAGGGCTCCAGGCTATCAAGTATAGAAAGGAGTGGCAAAAGGGTGAGGTCATTATGATCCCTTCCCTTCTCCTCCCTGGAAAAAAAAAAAGTATTGTGGTTTCCTGCAAGGCGCAGAATACGTGACCCATAGCTCACTCACTAAGGGGGCTGACTCTAAAAGTGTGCATTTGTCTTAGAAAAGAAAGTGTCAGCCCAATTGGAGGTAACTCTCGAACTTTGGCCTCCAAAGAATAACATAAAATAAAATTTTATATAAAAATAAAATTTAAAATTTTATATTTATATAAAATTCTATGAAAATGTATGGGGTTGTATCAGAATGACAGGAGTTTCAGTGCATATTCTGATTTTGAGACAAGAAAATCAATTCTTCTCATCTGAGACCAGAATGACAATTAGTTCTTGTTGAAGTGAGAGATTATTTACTAAGCTCTATTTTTTTATGTTTATGTGAAATTTCATAGTCACTCAGAACAAAACGGGGTAAGAGAACGGGGATTGTAATGTGCTTCTAAAAGATGTATGTTTCCATTTCTATATTCACATGGATCTTATGAGTTTCCATACTTATAAATTGATCACCAATTAGTAAAATATATATTTATATCTAAGGCCCATTTATTGTTCCTCTTGGTACTATCAGAATTCTCTGTTTAATATCCTAGACCTCAAAGAAAAGTGCTTTGGAGGAGCAAAAAAGGAAAGGGGGAATACTAACATGACCTGTTCTCCAAAATGAACACAAAAGCACAGATCACTTTTCAAAATGTCCATGATTTCAGAACATAAATGCAGACACACCCTTAAAAGAAGCATTAGAGAGGAGAAAACCTGGCCAGCTTCCCAAATCTCACTGCATCCAATTGGACTGGGTGATCACCAAGATCAAAGGCATGTGGTGATTGGACAGAGGGCCAGGAGGAACTGGCATCCTCAAGGCTGCTGGAAATTAGCCAGCTCAAACATACCAAGCACAAGCAAATTGGAAATAAAGACAGGCCGGTAATCAGATACACATGGGGCTACACTTCACGAAATGCAAACTTTATGTGTTCCCAAAGGAGGAATTTCCAGGTCTTCAACAGCATATACTCAATAGGAAAATCGAAACATCCCCTTTTGCAACCTAGAGCCTGAATCTTTGGCTTCCACTTTAGGGAAATGGTCAAAATGACCTCTTTGTCACAGTACCCACCATGCTCCCTGTCCTCCTGCACTTCCAGACCCCTCTCCCCTAAGTAACTTTGTCTCTCATCTACACACTTTCCAACCCCATACTGCCATAGAAATATAGAGCAAAGATTACAAATTCTTTTCGGTAGGTTCTGATTCACAAAGGGAGAGCATCAGAATGGGGGCTTTGGATAGAAAAAACCATGAAACAGCTACTCAGGAGGCTGAGGCAGGAGAATTGCCTGAACCCAGGAGGCGGAGGTTGTGGTGAGCCGAGATCGCGCCAGGCACTCCAGCCTGGGTAACATGAGTGAAACTCCGTCTCAAAAAAAAAAGAAAAAAGAAAAAAAGAAAAAACCATGAAAATGAGTGCCTGAATAAAGATATAAAAAGAGAAAAGTAAAGGAAGATATTATTTTCAAACTTGACGCCCTTTAAATGTGTATATATGGATTACATTTTCGTGGATGAAAACAGGGTAAAATTCAGCAGCATTTAAGGGATTTCCTCTCACCAAATTTTCTCCGGTCCCTTAATTTTGTTTAAGCCTTGCTGAGTACTTTGTTCACGGTCCCTAGAGTGGTGATTTGCATCCCCCTATCTGTGTTGCTGTTTGCAGGGCAGGCAGCTGTCTCAGTCTAACTCTAGCTGGGAAAGGTAAGGATCTTTGCTTTGCTGTTTGAAAGATCTGGGAAGGAAATGTCGAATGCCTAGGTGGGTTAGGGGCATAGATAGAATTCATTCATTGGAGGCTTTGAGAAAAGTTCTCCAAACTTAAAGGAGTCTCCTAAAGCCATGTGCTTTAGAAAGAACTAGAGAGATTTCCTCTTCCTTGTGAAAAGAGAGGGCTTGCAGAAGTAAGGCTGGTTGCATTGTGGATGAAATTTTGCATTTGGGGGCAGGTGTCCCTGAAGGGATCCACAGGGGCGTTTCATACGTTATAGACACAGGGTGGAAGGAGGAATAAACATTCAGAGGCAACACTAGATCACTAGGAATTCTCTTTGAATTTCAATTTGAAGAGGTAAAGTCAGTTAAAGTTGCTTGTGTCAGTGGTTAGGATAACCACTGATACAATTTCTGCTTTATGCCAAAGCTTTCTACTTCTTTAAATTTGGCGTACAAATCATCAGTTGTCTACTCAGGGTCTAGAGATGTGTATCTGTGTATCAAGGCAAGTGCATACACCCTGGAGCACTGGGGTGAATGAGGCACCTGAGCCTGACAAGGCTGAAGAAAGCTTTGGTACTGGAAGTGACGACAGACCAGCCCATGCTCCTAGGGCACAGAGGCACTCACTGTGCCTCATTATAGACTCAGCCAAGGGCTCACCATGGGAACAGGTGCCATTGTCCTCTCTCTAGAAGGTCAGTTTGTGCACCTTTAGCCTTGGTAACAGGAAAGCATGCTTTTCAACAAAATAAGGTGATGTTCAGAGCTTTGGTGCAGTTATTGGGCTATTTTGGAAGGGAAGTAGTACTGGAAAGTAGAGAGGAATTGTGGGTAAGAAGACAGCTCTTTTAAGGAGCTTCTCAAGAACCTCCATTATACGTAGCCTGCGGTCCCTATCTCACCATCTTCCCGGGACAACTTTGGCAAAAAAAGTATTTCTGACCCTCGACACCAAGTGACAGCGCTCATCACGGATGAAGGCTGTCTCTTCAGGTCTGACATTCTTAAAAGTGTGAGGATCATGGTGACCAAGGCCCTCCAGGTACTTGCCATGACTCCCCCAAGTCTCAGGGACTTTTCAACTTTATGTTTTATAATGACATAACACTCTCTCTGGCTTTCATTCTAGAATAAACAACTTCTGGTCCCTCTCCTTTTGTGACAAGTCATCCGGGCATTGCCACAAGGCAAGTCTGGGGAGTGTGCTGTGCTAGAGGAGAGGTAAGATGTTTGAGAGCATCCAAGCCTTTGCCAGCAATTAGAAAACTCTAACAATTTGTTTTTCTTCGAACAAAGAAGGAAAACAAATCTCTTCCAACAGTTAATTTGGATTTGTAGTTCACAGTATTAATTCGAAGGGGTTATTAACGCTTGTGCAGATGAAAAAATGAGGATGAAAAACGTTTAACTACAAAGTATAGGATGAGCTCCCAGTATTACCTTTTCTCCTCAAAAAGACAACCTAGGGCTTTACGTATTTCAAGATTTTAAAAATTGCACAGTTGTCTGTAAGAAAGCATAAAGCTATAAAACCCCTTTATAGGTATATGGGAGTGGGAAATAGATGTCTAACTTCATTGTTTAGGTGTATGAGGTGTCACGTTATACACTTTTAAATGTTTAAAATACCATGTTCCTTAAAGTGGGCCAAGGAACAGAGATCTCAACATAAGTAGGGAGCTTGTTACAGACCTACTGTATCAGAATCTGAATTTAGCAATCTCCCCAAGTGGTATATGTATCTATTAAAGATTAAGGTTCAAACCAGGGGTTTCTCTGTTACTGTGTGACCTTTGTCAAATTACTTAACCTCTCTGAGCCTGTTTCCTCATTTATGAACTAGTGAGAATTAATGTTAATGTGTGACATGTCTTAATATTGTGCCGTCTCCAGAGTAGGTGCTCTGTAAATGGTAGCAATTATCATGATGGTGATAATCTTGGTACTGGTAAAGTTACCTCCTTGGAAAAGCAGTAAACAATCATGTTTAGGCCGGGCTCGGTGGCTCACGCCTGTAATCCCAGCACTGTGGGAGGCCGAGGCGGGTGGATCATGAGGTCAAGAGATCAAGACCATCCTGGTCAACACGGTGAAACCCCGTCTCTACTAAAAATACAAAAAATTAGCTGGGCATGGTGGCGCGTGCCTGTAATCTCAGCTACTCAGGAGGCTGAGGCAGAAGAATCGCCTGAACCCAGGAGGTGGAGGTTGCGGTGAGCCGAGATCGCGCCATTGCACTCCAGCCTGGGTAACAAGAGCGAAACTCCGTCCCCCCAAAAAAAAAAAAAAAAATACAATCATGTTTAAATCAACATGACTGGCTTTTCCCCTTAACTGCAAACATTTGTGCCTCCTATCCTCGTTCCTAAATGAATTAACACTGAACAAGTGGGGATTTAACCTTCAGTTGACTATCACGCGCATATAAATAAAGAATAATGGGGAAACCTAGGAACATGGATTTTTGCTGGCTTAGAGATTGCATTCAGCTGCCCGATGACTTCACAGCTGTTTCTGCTGCCCTGGAGTGTCTGTCCCCTCCGTTCTGTCCCCTCAGCCGGGTCTGCAACACTGACTCTGGGATTTTCTTATAAAAATGTCTGATGGACTGATGGATGGGAGGAAGATCTGGAGGTCGGCAGGGGAAAAAATGAGTCATTCAAATTCACAAAGCAGACCGCTTAGTAAATACTGCAAGAGAAATAAAAGTAAAAGCTGGCTTCCGTCTCTGGGGAACCTGTAGAAATGATTTGGAGTTATCATGTCACCGAGCAAAGTTGGGGGAAGCCAAAACTCAGAATCTGCTGGCAAGGAAAAGAACTAAGGGAAAAAAAAAGTTAGGGAGGGGCAAACCCGAGGGGGAGGGAATAAAAAGACAGAGGGAGGGAAAGACAAGCGTCATTTAGGAACAGAGGTAGCCTGAAAGAAGCAGGAGCTCCAGGATCCTCAAAAAAGACCCTATAGTAAAGTATTTTTACATCTTTTCTTTTCCCCAGAAAAGGTTCCTAACCTGTCATTTTATTGACAGCCGAGCTGTGAGAGGCTCTTTCCCAGAAGTTGGACAAAGAGGCTCGAGCGTTGCTGTTTCTTCCCTTCCAAGTCAAGTTGCTTCTTTGGTAATGGATTGCCTGTCTCAGAGGTGAGTGTAAGTAATTTGGGGACAGATATTGATTTTCAGGTTAGCCCAATCTCAGCTTTGGGGTGAGGATAATTTTTCCAGACATAATCTCAAATATCTTTTAACTGTCCTCACCAGTAATTAGGGTGTCATTGGACAACAGTGATTAATTAGTTTGGTAATTAAAAATGGCATGTGAGTAGGCAGCTGTAATATTTAGTTTCATTGCTCAGGGAGTGATATTTTGACTTTCCAGGGCAGGGAAGAACTATTTGATTTGGAGTTGAACGTGTTTTCAGTGGATGCTTAATATATTCAAAGTAGTAATCTCATTGAAATGGTCTCAAGTATCTTTCTTTAAACTTGTTCAGTAACTACAACTGCTCAACTGTGTAGCGGCTAGACAGCTTTTTGAAAATGGAAGACAGTGACTTAACATGTCTGAGCAGCAGACAAGTTTTCACTGATTTCTCATAGACGGCATTTCAACCAGATGCTTTTGATCAAAAGTCCCAGGCTTTGTCCTGAAATTTTCAGGTTCAAAATACTTAGAAAGGGTCATTGCAGCAAAGGCATGGGGGGAAACGAAGTTTGTGAAGTTTTCCTGAAAATCTAGCATGCTTATTTGTTTATGTATGCTGTAGTATACATAATATGGAAATTTTGTATTGAGCTTAATAGAAAATTTGTGAATTGACAGCTAGTTACTCTAATAATTGATTTTATGTGTGCCAAGAGAAAGCACAAAATTATAACCCATGAAGGGGTTGAATTTTTGTTCTTATTTTTCTCTCTTCTGAGTGGAGGATATTTTTACATTTCAGATCACAAATCCCTACTGCATTGTCAATGAATTTTTTGCTGAATTGTCCACCTAAAATGGGTAATAAAAAGATCCCAGGAAGCAGGTTGCACTGTGTTTAATAGTAACACAATAAAGACTTGTTGTCTATCATTCGATGGAGAAGAACATCATTTGTTGCTGGCTGCTTGCCTTGACATTGATTTTGTGGGCAGTGAATGGGTGATAGTTTGGAATGAATGCATGTTATGTCCAGCAAGATTGGCAGAGTCTGAGTTGCTGTAAGTTGTGGAATTAATGGTGCAAAATATCGTTTGTAATATATTCTCCTTTTGAATGAGACCGTCTTTGGATTAGGATTCAGGCATTTCTGTGTGTTTAGAGGAAAGAGAAGCAATAGACAAAGCAAAACAGCTTTTGAAACATTTGTAGACCACCAGGGTATATTGAACACTGTGAGTGCTTCCTGCTTTTTCTGTCTTCCCTTCTTGTTCATTTGCTTCATCTTATTTTTTGCCTAAATGCAAAGAGAATGCAACCAATTCAAAAAAAGAGTAAAGTTGCTTTTCACATGGATCCGTGCCTCCTGGAAAGGAGGTGCCTCCCCAGCTTTTTATTTCTGTTTGTAGCGTTCATTCTGATACATGTAACTGACATCTCCTGTTATCTTCACAGCTTTCACCCTGGTGAGACTGTCCAGATCTAGTCTGTAAACCCAGCTTAGAGGCACTGTTGTAAAAATGACTGAAGAGCCCATCAAGGAGATCCTGGGAGCCCCAAAGTCTCAAATGGTGGCTACGATGGAGAAGAGCCCCAAGAGTGAAGTCGTGGTCACCACAGTCCCCCTGGTCAGTGAGATTCAGTTGATGGCTGCTACAGGGGGCACTGAGCTCTCCTGCTACCGCTGCATCATCCCCTTCGCCCTGGTTGTCTTCATCGCCGGCATCGTGGTCACCGCGGTGGCTTACAGCTTCAATTCCCACGGCTCCATCATCTCCATCTTTGGCCTGGTTGTTCTGTCATCTGGACTTTTTTTACTAGCCTCCAGTGCCTTATGCTGGAAAGTAAGACAAAGGAGCAAGAAAGCCAAGAGACGGGAGAGTCAGACGGCTCTTGTGGCAAATCAGAGAAGCTTGTTTGCTTGAGACTGGGCTACTGGGCCTAGAAAACCTGCTCTGACTTTGTCAACCAATTCACCTAGAACCATGGTGGGAGAGAACAGACTTGGTGTTAGAACAGACTGGAAGAATGGGGGTGGGAGGGCGGAGGGGCTTCTCCTTTGTGAGGAATGACTCATGTCTGATTAATGACAAACTTAACCCTAAGGGCTATTTCTGAGACTGAAAACTCAACTTTCTATTTACATTAAACATTTTTGGGGTCATGGGAGTGCATGGCATTAGACAGTGTTTGGTTCACCCTGTAAAGTAGCCAAGAAAAGATGGGAAAATAACAAGATAGGCCTGGCACACTAGACATTTGCCACCAAAAGAAATAACTCACACTCTTAAGATGTATCATAAAATTGTTCTGGCAAGGATCTAAATTGCCTTGGACTTTGTATATGTCTATGAAGTTATGTGATTTATTTTCAATACATTGATTCACTGGCATCTGTTTTTATTTTTCATTTTTAATAACTCATCACTGGTGGTACTTTATCTTAAAGAATAAACTAATATTGTTTATATTTTAACATTAGCTAGTTTTAGCCAGTTGTAATGATGTGTCAGAAGTAAAGAAAAACACATTAAAGGCATAGCTAATAGATACTGTTGGGGGTTAAATTAATATTAAAATAATCCAGTAGAGCACTTTTGATGATTTTTATATAAAAGTCAAGTATACATTTCATTTAGAATAATAAATACTTAACTGCTGCTAAAACTTCTTAAATGGTTGTTTCTATTGTTTTTTTATTGCAGTTCTAAATTGCCATCTTCCCTTGTCTCATTTGCAAGTTCTAAATTGTATTTCTCTCAAATGAACAGGTTCCTTCTTCTTTACTGGAGGATTTGTGTTTTTATCATATCAATTTTTCATTACTTCTGAATAGTTTTAATTACGTTTACTAAATTCTAAATGAGTTTTATGCTATTATAATTAGGAAATAAATGTCTTGGGTCAGGAACTTTATAATATACTATTAAATGTATATTATATTTTTATTAAATCAGTTGTTAATTATTTGCTTAACACATACGCCAGCACCAACTATATGCCAGGCACAATATAGATTCTCAGGTTGCTTACTCAGTGAGATCTAATACAGTGCAAATAAGGTTACTGCTTGAATTCTTCAGTGGTCATTGAGCTAGTCCACAGCTAGAACTCTACCCTGTAACTCCAGCCAGAAATACAGCTCATTCATGTAGTTTAAATCACCTTAAACTAGAATAGAAAGATAGGCATGAAGATTTCTTAAAACTTGGAAAACAAAATCAGCCTAGCATAGCCCATTCATTGAAAGTCATTCTATCCAGGAATTTAATTAAACATGGCAGGAACTCCCTTGTGCTCATGTAGTTTTGGTAAGCAGAAATACCCTAATGACTTTGCAGGGCAGATGGTGTCACAAACAGATCAACATTCCTCCCAACCAAATGCAAGTTATGGGACTGTGCTCATTTCAATGCAAGTGAGTCTGTGCCTTCACATGCCTCTTCTCTGTGCAAAGATATTCAAAGCCCCCGCACACCGATTGCTGTAAGAAGAAATTTCTCAGACAAGGTTCAAGATTCTCCAGTCTGATCCAAAAGGCTGTATCCAGTTTTCATGCTCACTCTAACCCCAAAGACTCCTCATTAGTTAGGCAGAATAGACTATTCACCATTCTTGCACCTGGCTCTAGTTTTCCTGCCTCTATATCTGTCCAGACTTGTGTTTTCCCTCAATTATAATACCATTGTTTCCTTGATTTTAATCTCCCCAAATCCTGCTTCTCATGAGCACTCAGCTCAAAAGCTACCTCTTCCCAGAAGTCTTCCCTTTTTTCTGAAAGTGAATGCTCTTTCACGAGTTCATCTTTTATTCTCTGATGGCACCTTTTATTTTCTGTCGTGTTGGTGGTGTAAGTTTTATCTTTATTCCAAAACTTCCTTAGAAGTGTGTGATAGATCTTCTTTTTAACCCTAGTGTGATGCCTAACATAATGTCTTATGCAGATTAAGTATTCCATAAGTACCTAATTATGGTGTCAAATGAGTCAAAGAATAAAAACTCAGAAAGTGAATGGTTTATCCAGAATTATAGTCCATTCTAATCTCTTTAAACAAAAAAAAAAGTTTTGTTCTTATTTTTCCCCCAAAGGGATCATCTCACTCTCTATGATGCCTCCACTGTAAGCAGCAGTTCGAGGTTACTCTATACTTCTCTAGCCTGACCTGTCCTTCAAAATGCTTGAAAAGCAGACTTCCGGCCACCAGGGGGCCCCACACTGCTATTTGAGTCCCGTAAGAAGCAGTTCTGTGGAAAGACCTAAATTGTAATGACCGAAATGGGATTAAATCTCTCCTAGATGTCAGGAGTTGGCCATTTATCCCACCCTTACTCACTTTGGTAAGCCACTTCACAGCGGCTATTTCGGGGGTTCTCTTACTGTTGGAAGGACTTGCTCTGTTTAGGGAGCTTCCAGTCGCATTAAAAGCTATATACCATTACAGAGCTGTAAGGCGTAGAGACAGTTCTACATACTGTGAATCCCAACTCCCATGAGGAGAATAAATCTAAGTTGGGATTACAAATTATTATGATTATCTCATAACATGCCTTTATTGGGTAAGGTTTATTTACAAATGGTTGTATCATATACAAATACGCAGGTGTTCAATGAATGCATATAAAAAGCCATGCAAAAATGTACTAAAAAGATAATCTGACTCCTCCCTGGAATATCAGAAACCAGCTGTATCACCTAGTAGACTTCCCCCTAAACTCACACATGCCAGAGTGCACAGAAACAACTTTTAACTTTGTTCCAAGTGACTTTTAACCTTGTTCTGGCCCTGGTGAGACCCACAGCTGTGTGGTGGCTCTGCTCTCCCTACCTGACTATCTTGGTTAATCTAGGGAATATTGCCTAGAGAAGCTGCCCAAGGAGATCATGCCATAGCACAGAAGGCTGAGGCCAGAGGATGAACCCTAGAGAGCCAGATCACAAAGCCTCTAATCTACTTTCCACTAAACAGAAATCCCTAAAGAGATAAAGAGGAATACAGAAGAGAGAGAGAGAGAGAGAAAGGCAGAGAGAGAGAGAGAGAGAGAGGTTAAATAGTGATAGATACCCTGAGAGAGAGAGAGAGAGAGAGAGAGAGAGAGAGAGAGAGAGAGGTTAAATAGTGATAGATACCCTGGTCTCCAGGGAAGTATTATGGTTTTGAACTTGGAAAATCTTGATATTATAGTACTTGATAGTGTAACAGGACTCAACTGTAGCTGATATTCTTCACCACACTCTAGGGCTAGGGGTGTAAGTATCCACTCCACTTCACAGTTGAGGAAACTACAGTTCAGAGAGGTTAAGTGACTGCTCAGCTAAGATCTCACAGCAGGTGAGGCCTAGCACCAGGTCCAATAAGCTGACCACACATTGTAGTTGTCTCAGTGTCTTAACCCCTTGGGTTGCTATAACAAAAATACCATAGACTGGGTGGCTTATAAATAACAAATATTTCTGTCTCACAGTTCTGAAGGCTGGGAAGTCCAAGATCAAGGTGCCAGTGTATTCTATATCTGGGGAAGGCCCACTCTCTGGTTCATAAGTGAAGCCTTCTTGCTGTGCCCTCACGTGGTGGAAGGGACAAAGGAGTTCTCTGTGGCCTCTTTTATGAGGGTGCTAATCCCATTCACAAGAATTTCACCTTCATAACAGAATCAACTCCCAAAAGCCCAACCTCCAAATACCACATTGAAGATTAGGTTTCAACATATAAATTGGGGAATGGAGGGGAACAGACATTCAGTCTATAGCACCCAGTTTTATGCTTAACCATAACCAAAATCATTTCCAGAACGTCTCTTCAGCAGGAGACAATACAGGTATTACAACACCTACTTTTGAAAAACTCTTGTTAAAGTATAATTTACACAGAGAAAGTTGTACAGCTCAATAATTTTTTACAAACTTGTGGAATTAACATCCAGACAAAGATACCGAATATTCCCAGCTTTCAAAAGCTCCCTTTGTATCTACTTTCCATCAGTATCTCTCCAGGGGAAACACTGTCTGGCCTCTATCGCCTGAAGTAGTGTTGCCTGTTTTTTAACTTTGCATCAGTGGAATCATATCAGGTATACTGCTTGTGCCTGGCTTCTTCTTGCAACAGTATGTTTATGAACTGCATTCTAAATTGCTGTATGTACTTATACATGGCTCGTTCTTAGTGCTGTGTAGAATTACGTTGTACAAATACAGTATCATTCTCTCTACCATTGATAGACATTTGGATAGTGTTTACTTTTTAATAATTAAAGACAGTATTTTTGGTAGCCAGTCTCTAAGAGAGCCCCACCTGATCCTGGACCCCTGGTATTCACATGATTCTGTGGCCTCCTCCCACACTGTCCCAGAGTTGGTTTGTGTAAACAGTAGAATATGGCAGAAGGGATAGTAGTTGACTTCCAAGATTAGGTTATAAAAGACATCTTGATTTTTCGCCCTTTTGATTGCTCCCACACTCCCTCTCTTCCTCTTTCTCTGAAGGAAGCCATCTACCATGTCATGAGCACACCCAGGCAGCCATGGAGAGGTCCATGTGGTGAGAAACTAAGGCCTCCAGCCAACAACTAGAGAATTGCTAAGAACTGCCAGCCACCACCTGAGTGAACCTGGAAGTGGATGTTTACCCAGGGAGACTTCCAAGGGCTGTGTTCCCGGATGACAGCTTGACAGACCTCATGAGAGACCTATCCAGCCAGGGATGCACCATGACTTTATGGGACCTACGCACTTTTGTCTTTATGGACCCCTTTCTCCATTACAACAAAAAGGAAGTATCTCATTCACTGGAAGGAAGAAATTGTACTAACAAGGTGGTGGACCTTAGACCTGGTGCCTGCTATACCTAACGGGTACCTGGGCCCTGAACCCAGCTAAGTTATTCCCAGATTCCTCACCCACAGAAACTGTGAGATAATAAACTTCTGTTGCTTTAAGTTGCTAAATTTGCGGGTAATACGTTTTGCAGCAGTAGGTAGCTAACATTGTGCTATGATGAAATTTCTTCTACGTGATTTTTCATGTACGTACGTGCATGTTCCTGTTGAGGGTAGACCTATGCGTGGAATTCCTGGATTAAAGGACAGTATGTGTTCAGCCTTATTGCCGGAAAGTTTTCCAAAGTGGTTGAATCAATGTGCTTTCCTGCCAGCACTGTTAAGCGTCTAGATGCACTACATCTTCAGCCATTTTAAAATATTTTTCATTTTAGTCATTTTTATGGGTGTAACATCTGCTTTCAAAGTATTGAGAAAGGAGACATAGCACAAGAATGTGGGCTTGATAGGGCAGAGCAAATTAGAGATAAGAGAAGGATTTGGAGTAGGAAAGTAAGATTTAGATTTGGACTTTGTAGGAGCAAAGCAGTGAGAGAGAAATTCTCAGGGAAGTGCCCTGGAGATCAGGAAACCAAACTAGAGACTGGAAGTTTAAGTCACAGCCCCAGCTTCAGCATTTATCAAGCACCAACTACACTCCCAACATCATATCCTGAGCTCCACGTGGAATATCTCATTTGACCCTCACAGCGGCCTAGTGAAGCAGATACCATTATTGTCTTTATTTCACAGATAAGAAAGCTGAGACACAGATCAAGCTAATTAATTGAGATCACATAGTGAGCACAACTTAGAGCCGGAGTTCAAATTCCAGAGCCCACTCACTTAACCACATTGCCTATCCTTCCTGGTACACCGTAAACTGTCAGTACCTGCTTCTTGAAGGAATGTTCCAAGTAGAAGGTGAGCAACACAGTCTGAGGAGTCTAAGCTAAAGAGTAAGGTCAGCAACAGTTCTGAGAAGCCTGGACTAAAATTAGAGATTATTATGGAATGATTTGCCATCTGAAGCCAGAACTTTTTCTGACAACCTCCATATATTTGTAGCATTTAACAAACATCAAAACACTCTCTTGTGACTCTCATGAGACTCAGGACCCCAGCCAAACCATCTGCCACCAAAGATATGGCTGATGCTTTCATTCTCATCCTCCTTGAGTTTCCTGTGTAGAAAATTCAAGATTCAGAATATAAGCCAGCCTCAGCTTGCCACTGGATGCACAGTGCGAAGGAAGTGCATATCTGGAAACTGTAACACATGTCAGGGGAATCAAAGAAGGCTTCCTGCAGGCAGTGACTTGATAAGCCCAGGACAGATAAAGGAGTTAACCAGGTGATGGGAATTGAGGAGAGTAATCAGGAGCACTCACAGAGGGAACACCATGAGTGAACACTGAAAGGTGATGGAATGAGCTAGCCTTCAGCCTCTCCACCTCCCTGGATCCTTGCAAGGTGACAATGAAAGAACTTGTTAAGGATATCTATCAACTACAAAGTTATGTCCAAGCAAAGGGGTTAAAGAACTCCAGTATCCATACAGCTCAAACCTATAACCAGATAATCAAATGTTTGGGTTCTTTTTTTCTCTCTCTCTCTTTTTTGAGACAGAGTCTTACTCTGTCACTCAGGCTGGAGTGCGGTGGTGTGACCTCGGCTCATTGCACCTCTGCTTCCCAGGGTCAAGTGAGTCTCCTGCCTCAGCCTCCAAGTAGCTGGGATTACAGGCACCCACCACCATGCCCTGCTAATTTTTATATTTTTAGTAGAGACGAGGTTTCACCATGTTGGCTAGGCTTGTTTCAAACTCGTGACCTTAAGTGATCCACCTGCCTCAGCCTCCCAAAGTGCTGGGATTACAGGCGTGAGCCACCGTACCTGGCGATATGTTCAGGTTCTTATATTGCACAAGTACTTCAATCTGTAAGCACTTGGGGATTAATATTAATAAATTATAATTAATAAAAGCATCATAACTAAAATCATTCTCTTCATGATCATATCAAATACTCAAATACTGTCTTCCTAAAGATACCATAGCACTGTGGTTAAAGTACCTGGGCTTGGAATCCAGCTTTACCACTTACTAGCTATGTATCTCTGCACAAGTCAGTTTCTCTCTGCCTCAGTTTCCTCATTAACAAAATGGGAATACTATTGGTTCATAATAGAGCTGTAGTAATTACTAATTGAGTTAATAGATATAAAGTGCTTATGACAATGCCTGGTACTCAATATATTAGGTATGATTACTGTCTGTCTCAAAGTTGACATATGCTTTGAGTGAATAGGTGTCACATATAAAACTACAGAAGCTACAAGAAAATCAGTTAAATAGGATATTAATAGAAAAACAATGGCTTATGTCACTAGCAAAGTTGCAAATACGTATGCTCATAGTAGGGTCTAGAAAAAAATAAATTGCAAATGCTAAGAGAAAATTCAAATCCATGCACATATCAATATTTTATTTGCTAAACCAAAGGTTGGTTGTGTTCAGCATATTCATATCCAAATTTATATAGCTAAAAAACCTTTGACGCTATCAAGCTACCTACTGGAGGGCCAATTAGCATTTGCCTGGTGCTTTAAGGTGGATATAGCATTTTCACTTGCATTGCCTTGCTAATTCCTTCCAGATGCTCTATAAAATGTTATCCTCGTTTTTTGATGTGGTAATTGAGACTTGAAGGGATTAAATGGCTTGCTCATGATAAAACAGTGCATATATGATAGAAATGACTCACACCCAGATCTAGAGCTCTTTTGGCTGCAAATTCTTTCCAGTGCATTTTGCCACGGTCTTGCTAATGCAGGCATTACAGGTTCCCATGGAATGTCCTCCCTTGGGCCATGCAGCTAAGGATGGTTCAACAAGTGTTGAAACTGGTTGTGTCTACAGCTACATCCTTTCTGATTGGATCAGATTTAAAAAAAAAAAGTGATAGTGGTGAATTAAAATTTGCATTAATATCTCTAATAAGTATAAGATTTATGTAGAAAATATAACATGATCATGCAACATAATTTTTTATTAACAGGCTGTTGTTGCTTTTGAGGTTTCTGTTACTATTGTTTGGGGGTTTTTATTTCTGTTGTTTTTGTTGTTGGTTTTAATAAAAAAAGCTTATATCTCAACAGAACTTAAGAGACAGCCTTAACTGGTGGTTTCCAAATGCGTGTCTGAGTACTGGCTGCATCAGACTCACCTTAGGTGCTGACCCCAGAAATTCTGGTTCAGTAGGCTCAAAGTAAGATAAAAGTAATAATACTTTGAGTATAAAAGTAATGGAAGTGAAACCTACTTTCCATTGATATCCCCTTCCTTTCCAACTTCATCACAAATTTTCACGGGTCATAGCCTCCTATGTGTTCTGATGTTATTGCATTAGTTGTGATACAATATTGGTAACTAAATGAATCAGTGATAATAGAAGCTATTCATTATCCAGCCACTCAGGAGATAGTCACATCCTAAAAATACTCTTTGCCTAAGGAATCCTAAAAAGTAGTGGGCACAGAGGAGAAAACTCAAACAAGGGGAGCTGAGAAAGCCCTCTGTGTTGTTTTAGCATGGAGTGGATCGTCCAGTGTTAAGTTGCAGTGGATCTGACGCCCATTGCTTGCAAGTTCTCAAGCATTTTTGATGGGAAGTAGGCCATGTCCAAAAAAAATAGAATGACACTTTTGCTCCACCTCAACCTCCTATCGAGAAAAGCAAATACAGATGATTTTCCAAGTTCAAATGCAGAATGGATTGCTTCTGGTTTTGCTTGACTAGAGTAGTTAATGAGGGTTTAGAGATTGCTAGGAACATTGTGGACGCCTCAGTAGTGACTGAGCAACCCCAAGCTTCTGGAAGAATTGGCAAAACCAAAGCTATCTGAAATAACAAGAAGAAATTTTTGTTGATTTTTAACCTGTAAATTCTCATAGAATTTGGTTTCCCAGAAATGAGTTATTTGCTTTGTGATGCTTGTTATTTACTATATCGATTATATTTGAGAAAATGACGAATAATGTGAAAAGTTAAAATGTAACTCGTAACTTTGGCTCTGCTGAAGCTGTAACTTGTAACTTTGGCTCTGCTGAGCTGTTCTTGTAAAAACAGGAACTCCTTGTAAGAGACTGACTGCTTAGCCTGACTGCCGGAGAGAGATGATGGCATGTAATGAGCTTCTCCTTGCAGACAGCCTATAAACGGACGTGTAATGGAGAGGCTTATTACCCAGATTCCTTTCCCAGGAAAGGCATATTGATTATGGCCCTGGAAAGCGAATGCAACCCTTATGGAGAGCCTATAAACGGATGCATGAGGAGCGTCTGTTTTGAGGGAAATCTCTGTGGCTGAGATAAGGACATAAAAGTCTTTCTTCTCCCACTGCTCCTTCAGGACTGCATGGAGGCCCCCCTCCTCTTGCAGTTTTGTGGTCAGGCTGGTTGTCTTGTGTCAGATCCTTTACCCCTGCAGCTGTGAGCCCAATGCTTTTCCTGCCGATGATCATAAGTTTATGTTTAACCTCTATTCTTGCTAAGGTTTATGGTTTCAATGCTGACATTGAGATCTTTGTGCATCAGTTTTGCAAATGTATTCTTTTCATATGATCATCACTACAGTGTTGTGTAACCTAGCTCACCCTCCCTTATGGAAAAAGCCTAATAAAAAACTGAGGTTTTCAGGGAAATTTTAGACATCTGTGGAGCAGCATTATGGGGTGTCTCCCCTGGGCCCAGGTTTAAGGAAAACTGTTTCTTTGTCTTTATTTTCTTTTTCACTGACCACTTGATTACTTTGAGAGATCTTGAATCCACGTTGATATTGGGAGCTGGTCTTCCAGTAAGAGACTGGCAGCCTGCCAGTCATAAATTAGTTGTGATCACATTGTGGTATGAACTCAAAAAACAAATAGACAAGAATAAAGGGGTAGAGTCAGAAACATTGTAAGTTTGGAGAAGACATGACTGTGATTACAAGTATTTCAAGTGTCCAGCAATTGGTTAGAGCACATTGCCTTTCTGTATAGAGTGACTAGTTCAGAGAGAAAACGGGTATTTGGAGACAGGATTTGTGTTGCTACACTTCTCTGCAACTGGGCCCTATAATAAAAGTGCTTGCATCAGAGGAAGGCTGACTACACATTTTAGCACTTTCACAGCTCTAACTTAATCATAGCAGGAAGCTTTTCTGCCACTAGGAGAACAAGCTGCGTCACTAGGAACATCTGACTCCAGGACCTAGTGTCAATCACTTTCCCTAAGGTCATTAAAAAATACTACGGTGTCCCCTTACAGCATAAAGGCTTTGCCCAAGTGACAATTAAGAGGAAACACATAGCATGATAAATAATTGAACAGGTGGATTAAAGAAATGCCTTTCCTGTGTAAAATAAGAGGGATGATTGACAGTTGTAAATCCAGGCTCTTTGGTGCATCTTCCTCACAGTCCAAGGTTCTAACCCTGTGAACTGCTCCTTTTCTTTATTTTGCCTTTCTCGGTTGTTCAAGGAATACTCTTCGACCTCATAGAGTCAAACAAACATTAGAGAAAGGCAACACCTCAGAAGTTTCCAAGAGCAGCTTTCAATGGATGGCTGCCAATGAGTGATGTTGCAAAGAACTGCCCACTGAGTAGAATAATATTTTGGACTTGGTTTGTACAGTACAAGCTCTGCTGTGAATCAAATGGCAAGTCTTTCTGCTCATCTGATTTAAGAAATGCCATGTTTGATTTGCTGGTGCCAAAACACCTGTGAAACACCACATTCGTGTCACCTTTTCCCCTAGGGTCTTATGTTTGGTTTAGAGTCTATTCTTCTCCCAGACCAGCAATACGGTATACGTCTCCAAAATGAGGACAAAGGGTAACAATTTACTATGTCATTCATAGCAGTCCAAACAGCTTGACTATTGATGTCCTGGGAAATATTTAGCACCAGAGAGTTACTGTATCCCTGAATTGGTAAGCGCTCTCCAATAGATGGTTTTCCAACAGAGGAAAAAAGAGAGAGAGAAGGAAGGAGAAAACAGAAAAGGAACAAACACGGAGACTTTCACAAACAAGCCACCATCCTAGTTTCTATTTGCAGCCCAGCAGCGATATCTAAAGTTCCCAGTAAAAATAAAACCCTCAAGCTTGGAACTCCTGCTACCATGGCATATTTTTAAATGGTTACGAAAGGAGTCTGAGCATTCAGTCTGGCATTGCCCAAGGTTCTTCAGCCATTCTGTGGATAGTACTTGAGATTCACCAAGCAGGTAGAGCCCTGTTTCATGAAGCTAGGTAAAGGAAAGTCAGTGATAGAAGTTGAGACAATGAAGAAGGCAGAGGGGCAGAGAACTCAACTAAGTGATTCCCATGCTCCAAAACAGAAAAATTAACCATACTAGGATTTTTTGGTGGCAGAATTTGAAAACAAAACCAATCTTTTATTAAAAAAAAAAAACTTATTAAGAAAAAAATTAAGAACTTATACTAAAGCAGGAGAGAATAGCATCATGAACCCCAGGGAACCATCTCTGGTTTCAGCAATTCTCAACTCCCACCTACCACCAGCTTATTTTGCAGCATATCCCAGACAACATGCAATAGATGATTTACAATCAAAAATTTATAAGGCTTATGATTTGTCTGTAGTTTAATTAGTGAAGTTAGATACTATCTATAGGAGACTAATTAGGAATTTTTTCAAGCATTTTTACTTTTTAAAAGGTATTTAAAAAAAAAACTTGTTTAAATACATTTTCCTGAATTTTCATACTAACTAAAAATCAGCTTCATATTAGTTTTGTTAACCTCTTTTTGGTGGTACTCTGATGACTGGACAATGGGTTATACACCAATAAACAGCAGATCTGTAGTCTTGCAGGAGGTGGAGCTTTGGAGAAGCGAGGGTGGAGTGGGGATGTGTAATTGAGATGAGTGCTGACCCCAGGAAAGGGTGCAAAACGCAGTGCGAAATTACAGGGGGTACCGAGGAGCAAGGAGATCAGAGAGCCTCTGCCATTTACTACGGTCACTGCGTGGTTTACAGCCAAGGATTTTCTTTGATCTTCATCCTTCAGACCATATTATTAATCTCTCCGGAGAGCTGCCTTTCCCTCCTTACACACCCAGTCCAATCCGGAATCACAAAAGGGCAAGGAAGGTTGGGAGTGAGCATCCAAATGTATTAACTTCCCAGGCAGCTCTACAGCTCTGTCTTATCTATGTAATGGGGAGAAGGGGGAGCAAAACATTAAAAATACAGTGGCCCTTCATTTCCAATTCTTCAATCAATGCAAATACAGATTTAGCAAAGATATAAATTATAATGTTTAGGAGTCTTTTGTTTGAATTGAATAAAGATGAATCACAGGGCTACTAATTTGAGGCACCTAACTTCCCCAGTGCATTTAATTATATTCTCATAAATGCAAACTAAGTTATATGTGTTTCAGTATTGCATACATTCAACCCAACAGAATTTTTTAAGCTCATATACAAAGCACTGTTGTAAATTCTGGGGAAAATAAAAAGTTGAGTAATAAGTGGTCACTGGTCAAAGGTAGACCATATAAATAAGAAAAGCAAAAATAAAATAAAAATAAACGGACACTTGGCTCAGGGAGTTGTTAACATAACAGTCTTCATAAGGCAAATACAAACATGGCCATAATGCCACAACAACAAAATACCAGAACAGGAAACAAACTTAGTGACAAAAAAGTTATCAGCAGAATGTGTTGAAGATGCAAAGTGGGGAAATGTTTCTTATAGATGAGAGCGGAGGAATGAAAGGCTTTTTAGAAGAAATAACATCTGACACGGCCTTGAAGCTGGGGCAGAATTTCAACTGGTAAAATTGGGATTGGGAGAAAGAAAGTTTCTTCAGGAAGAAGAAAAGGCTAGAGAAAATGGAAGCACATAAGAAAAGGTAGAACATGTTGAGAGAAATGTATGCAGTCCATGTTAAAGGAAGAGTAGGTTATTTTTAGGGCAGAGGAGGAGAATAGAACTTAGAAGACAAGGTGATTGCATCAAGGCAAACAAATAACTCTGATGGGGTTAAATGCACAAAATCTGGAGGAAGATTATCAGGATCCTGATTCTGACTCTGAGCTGAGTGACCTTGGAGGAGTCACTGAGACCTTAAACCTCAAGGTCTTTGTCTAGAAAATCAGGATATGAACAGGCCCATCTCTTGCTGCTGTTATTTCATTACCTTATCAGTGGGGCATAATGAGGTTTCCCTGCATCGTCCAGGAGAGGTAAGGCCATTGCAGCTAACAGTGTGGTACAGTTGGGTGGAATGCAGCCACTCTAACTACCTACCCTGAGCTGAGCTGATCCCAGACAGGTCTGAAGCCCAGAACCTCTCATGATAAGGAGATTCTTCTGGAAGACCACTGTCTGTTGCTGGCAGGACTGCAGAGCTAAGCCTAGATAGAATGCATATTTGCAATTCCAGAGAGGCTCAGCCAGCAGCAACATTTTGTGTTACTTCACTGGGAGGGCCACCTGCAGTTAATGGCTAGAGAGGGACCTATGTTCTGAGGAGCTCTGACAAAAGTTTCCAGTTTTTATTTTGTTTACTTTATAACACGACCAACTCTGTCTTCATTACACACCCCAGCCCCTGAGCCGAGGATGCTTTCCAGTTGAAAAGGTCTCCAATGTGGAATGAAGGATGGAGAGTGAGTACCTTGCGATGTGACCTGACAGCATTTCGATAGATGGGTCACCTCTCGGCTCCCTCCCCTTTCCAAGGTTATAAAATCCTTTCCTCTTGGAAGGGGTGGAGTAAGAGCTGATGCCAATTTATTGGGTCACAACTGGGTGTCTCTCCCTTCCTGAAGGGCCTGGCAGCACCTCTCCACCACTGTGATTATGAAGAAAGCATTCACCAGGATGATTATCTAATCAGGGAATTAGTCTTGGTCCATGTGGCAAGCATTAGAGGACTCTTAAAAATCTAACAGAAAAAAAAGGCCCAAGTCAGGAAATAGCACTGGTAATTACACCCTAAATGATTATTGTACATGGACACTATGAAGGTCTGAAATGATTATTTACAAACAATTATCAAATAAATTGGCCAGATTTTTATCATGAACACTTACCCCATGAAAGACACCATCAACTTCTCCTACTTGATTTCCACTTATGTCATTGCAGTCTGGTTTAATTTTCTCAAATTGTGGCCTTAGTGGTCATCTGATTCTGAATTCCCTAGAGGACCTGTTAAGAATTTGGATTTCTAAGTACTACCTTAGGTCTATGATATCAGAATTTCTAGGAGATGAAACCAAAATATCTGAATCTAAAATACCTTTTACTAGGAAAATTTGAAGCATATTCTAAAATGAAAAAAAAACTACAATGGACCACCATGTATCTATCACCCATCCAATAATTATCACCTTATACCCAGTCTTATTTGATTAATATCCCATCCCAGATGATTTCGTAGCAAGTCCCAGATATCATTCAATCTGTAAATATTTCAGCATGTATCTCTGAATGATAAAGACTTAAAAATCTAAAAACTATTTTCATACCTTAACAAATTAACAATATTCCCTTTATATAAAATATCCAGTCAGTGTTCAAATTTTCCATGTTGTCTCACAATTTTTTGCATCAAAAACCAAATAATTGTCCTGCATTGCAACTGCTGATGTATCTCTTGCTTCTTTTGTTGGCCCCACTGTATTAGTCCATCTTCACACTGCTATAAACATTCTGCCCGAGGCTGGGTAGTTTATAAACAAAGGAGGTTTAATTGACTCACAGTTCTGTATGGCTGGGGAGGCCTCAGGAAACTTAAAATCATGGCGGAAGGCAAAGGGAAGCAAGGAGCTTTTTCAGATAGCAGTAGGAGGGAGAAGGAGTACAAGAAGGGGAAATACCAGATGCTTATAAAACCATCAGATCTCATGAGAACTCACTCACTATCATAAGAACAGTGTGGGGGAAACTGTCCCCATGATCCAATTATCTCCCACCTGGTCCCTCCCTGGACACATGGGGATTACAATTTGAGAAGAGATTTGGGTGAGAACACAGACCAAACCATATCACCCTCCATCACTGTTTTTTATCCCTTGGTTCTTATTTGTTGCAGTAGCTGGGTTGCTTGTCCCATAAAACTTCCCACAGTCTGCGCTTTGCTGGTTATATCCTTGTGGTATCATTTAACATGTCTTTTTGGCCCCACATTTCCTTTAGTTTATATAATCATTTATATAAAAATTAACTTTATAATCAGTTATATATTTTATTTTATTATTAAATATATAATAGCTAATAACAAATTTCTTATTATTCATTAAGTGTAAAGTCTTCATTAGCTTCAGAGATTATGTTTTCGGCAAGAACATAAGTGATGTGAAGTTTCAAATGCTACCATCTGGGGGCACTACACATCTGACTGTCTTTTTTATGATATGAGTAGCTATTGATGATCATTGCTTTGTTCCACTAACTCGTTGGGGACAATGGTTCCTTATCTTTAAAGCAATCTAGATTCACCTAATTGTACACATATTAAAGCTCAAGAATTCTGCTCCAGTCCTTCTTCCATGCCGCTGGTAGAGTTATCCTACGGAAATGCAAATATACCATTGCCCTCCAATAAATTCTTTTATTTATTTTTTTTTTTGAGATAGAGTTTTGCTCTTCTTGCCCAGGCTGGAGTGCAATGGCACAATCTCGACTCACTGCAACCTCTGCCTCTCAGGTTTAAGCAATTCTCCTGCCTCGGCCTCCTGAGTAGCTAGGATTACGGGCGTGTGCCACCATGCCCAGTTAATTTTTTGTATTTTTAGCAGAGACAGGGTTTCTCCATATTCACCAGGCTGGTCTAGAACTCCCAACCTCAGGTGATCCACCCACCTCAACCTCCCAAAGTGCTGGGATTACAGATGTGAGCCACTGTGCCCGGCCTAAACTCTTCCAATACAGCAGATGAAGACTAAGCAAGACAATCCTTTCGAGTGTAGAAAGGCTATGTTAGCATTTCATTTAGCATTATTTTTTTCTTTCAATATGAAATTAATATTATTAATACGGATTGTTGATTAATATGGATTGATCATAGCACTGTATAAAATTTATAAGTGTACCTATATTTGGGGGGAAGCTCGAAGCACTTTATTGATGGGACGCACAAGCAAAAAGGTTTGGTGTCTGTGGCTAAAAGGATGGGGCCCACGTTCTTAAACTTGTCAGATAGGAAGTCCACTTCCCTGGCTTTATCTCTCCCTATCCTCCTTCCCCTCACCCCCCATGCTTAGTCACACTGAACCTCAGCCATTCCTCAGCATTGCCGTGTCCTTTCCCACCTCTATTACATTAAGTTTAGCCTAAAACTGCCTCCTTACATATTTTAAGTTCAGCTTAAAGGTTTCTCCATTCACAGTGAATAGTAACCTAACTGGATGTATAAACAGAGTGTAACTTACTCTTGTATCAATCACCAAGTTTCGGCACCCAGCTGTTCAAATCATGTTGAAATAAGGCAAATGATGAGCTGTAACCAGTCTGGCTGTTTCTGTACCTCACTTCCTTTTTCTGTACATCATTTTCCTTTCTCTGCCGTAAACCCTCTTCCACCACCTTGGTTTGGCTGGAGACTTTCTGAACCTATTCTGGTTTAGGAGGCTGATTCATGAACTGTCCTTAAATGTAATGTTTAATGTTCAATTAATCTCTGTTAAATTTAACTTGTCTAAAGTTTTTCTCTTGACACCTCATGGCTCATGCCTACCTTGTGTCTTCACTGCCCTTCCCTGAGTTCAATACTTGGTAAGCACCCTTTCTATGGAAGTTTACCAGAAGTAAGAACTTTTGCTTCAGCACTGTAATGTGCCTAGTGCATACCTCCATCCTGGTTCTTATCTTTTTGAACTAGGACTGTTCTCTACATGTGTGCCATTAACTATGCTTAACATCTTCATGAGTACAGTGGCTATGCCTTTTTTTTCCTAGCCATCAGAAAGCTAGAGGACCAGACTTAGAAGAAATTGGAACCAAAGGTATTCCCAAGGGCCCAGTGGCAGGAAGCACAACAGACTTTTAACCAAAAGAATCTAGCCAGATGCTACTGCAACTGCCACAGTACCAAGCCAACCCTATGGCCACAGCCTTCAGTGAATTCCAACTGCCATTTTGTCTTTGTATCACTCACTCAGTTTTCATAATACTGGGAAGAGAATATCTGATTGGCTAAGCCTAAGTCAGTGCTCATACCATGGAAGCAGGGAGGGGAGAGATGGAGCATTTGACAACACCTCCCACCAAAGATAATATAACAGGGGGATTCTCCCCAAAATAGAAAGGTATGGTGACTGAACTGTTGGCTAGTTAAAAAAAAAAAGTATACTTTACTTAGTAAATTAATTAAATTGACATTAGAGCAAAAATTCATTTAGGGTAATGGTCAAGGATTTTCTCCCAAGGCTCTTACAGTGAGAAAGGCTAATATTTCCATAAATTATTATTACTATGATTTTTATACTTAATCATAAAGGTAAAAATAATTTTAAGACGGAAAAATAAATTATGAAATAAAACAGTGGAGTAAGGAGAGTGTATGTTCATTTCTTTAAGGAAGACATAATTTGGACTTTTGAAAAGTGTTGAGCATGTACTGAATGAATAACATTGCTCCAAAACATTTGTCGGGTACAATGGCCGTATTCTCTTCTTCTCACGCATACTGGCTTGACCCCTTACAATCTGGCTATTGAAATTGCTCCCTCATTAGTCTGTAAAGCTCTTCTGGTTGCCAAATCCAGTGGCTTCCTCATTCTCTATCATCTCCAGTGTCTTCTTAGACAAATCAAATGAAAACATTACAAGTATCTGGGAGGGTAGAACCAATGGGGCTTTAAGACTGATTATTTGGGGACAGAGGATGAGGAAAAGGAGCCAATCAAACTTAGTACCCAAGTTCCTGGCTTGGACTGGGTGGATGGGATTGTACCCCATTCTTAAACATAGAAGTACAATAGGGAAAGAAAACTGGGGCAAGGCAGGGTGGGCAAATGACCCCTTTAATTGGAAAAGCTGATGAGTGTGTGCTTTATGCTCTTGAGTAAATTAGAATTTCCTTGGGAGTTGCAGAGTCATGAGATTTTTTTCTTTTTTCTTTTTCTCTTGTAATCTCTCCTATATCCAAATATCCAATTCTTTTAAAACATACTCTCCCTCTGGTGTCTTTTTGGAAAAGATCTTTGGTCTCAGGCTTACTCCCATCAAAAATACCTGGACTACCCTTCTTCTTAAGATGATATTATTGATAAAACAAGGATCTCAATCAACAAAGAGAAACACAGAAAAATTCTAATTCCTAAAATGCCATTCCCAAAAGTCTTTACATTTTATCAAAGCATTGTTTTAATAATAGGGGAATTACAAAGGAGAAATCGGTCTTATAATTCCCCTCATCATGAGACAGGAATTACAAAGGAGAAACAAATACCACTGTTTTTGTAGAACAAAGCAAGTGACCAAGATAACTTAAAACCCTCTCAGGAGAACCCTCTTGTGGGCATAATCTTCACTCTCTAGCTAGCCTGACTCTTCTTTCCCAAGACTGGACTTTCCTCTGAGTGATGCTTTTGCCTTTTGTATTAAACTTTTACATTGCAAATAACCTTAATCCTTTAGGATCTTTGGTATGGTTTGGATTTGTGTCCTTACCTAAATCTCATGTCAAATTGTAATCCCCAGTGTTGGAGGAGGGGCCCAGTTTGGAGGTCCCTCCCTAGGGGCAGACTTCCCCCTTGCTGTTCTTGTAAAGTAAGAGAGTTATCAGGAGATCTGATTGTTTAAAAATGTGTAGCACCTCCCCTTTTGCTGTTTTCCTCCTGCTCCAGCCATGTAGGACCTGCCTGCTTCCCCTTTGCCTTCTGCCATGATTTTAAGTTTCCTGAGGCCTCCCCAGGGACGCTTCCTATATAGCCTGTGGAACTGTGAGGCAATTAAACTTCTTTTATTTATAAATTACTCAGTCTCAGGTAGTTCTTTATAGCAATGCAAGAATGGACTAATGCAATCTTTCACTCTTCTCAGAGAGATGTGATTCCTTTCCATTTCTGTTCCAATCATCACAGCATAATTACTGCACCACAATAACTTACAGTAACTTTACGAAGTCTCTATTCCTTTTGGAATAATACCTCAGGGAAGGAAAAGGAAAATAGGGGATGTGATAGGGATTTTGGCAAGATGGTTAAGGGTGGACTTTCATATTTCAATAAGATAACATCCCAGGTGGACTTTGGGACTCTGTTGTCTCTTTTGATAAATCCTTATCAGTGTGACATTCAGATATTCTTTATCTTTTTTCCTAGTTTCTAAGCAAATAAATATTGCTTCGAAGTTACACACAGGTGTAAAAATATACATACATACTTCCCTCCTTTCAAGAATAAACATTAATACTGCAAAAATATAATCTAGATGCTTATTTAAAAGTAAAACATTTTCCTATATAAAACATAATCTTCAAATAACTTATTACCACAAGGCAGGCATTTTACATATGCACGGCTGAGTTAATCCCTTTGCTTATCTTTCTAAATCTTGTCCAGAGAAAGTAAAAGAGTTTATTAGCCTCAAATCCAAGTCACCTTCCAATTTCTGCCTGTGAGTGGGGTGGAAGTGTTTTGGGGTGGAAGTGTTTTGGGGTGGAAGATGGTTGGCTCTTCTGGTTCATTCCTTTGCACTAATGCTATAGCATGGGGAGATATATTTAATATTTAATGTTGAAGGCAACAACAAAAGTGAGCTATTTAGATACTAGCCAGGGCCTTGGAATACATACATCTATCCTAAATAATTTCCCTCCAGATCTCTAAGATATCTGTGCAGTCTAAAACTAGCTCCCCCAGGAGCCATGCTGATTCTTGGGAACTCTCTAAGGACTTCTGAGACTGCCTCCTCGGTTGGTGCCTGAGCTCATAGTAGAAGGAGGTGGTAATTATTTAGCATCCAATGAGAGCCCAAGATTAATAGATGTTGACCCTAACCCATAGATTGCAGTTTTACTATCACCTTTCTGACTGTCAGCTCCATTAGCAGGTTTGCTACCTTAAAATCTGGGGGCCAGACCCATCCTAATCTGGCATTATTTACCTAGAATTGGAAAGAGGGAAAGAGGGCAACTGTTACTGGTATCCTT
This sequence comes from Cebus imitator, assembly GCF_001604975.1. Taxonomy (NCBI): domain Eukaryota; kingdom Metazoa; phylum Chordata; class Mammalia; order Primates; family Cebidae; genus Cebus; species Cebus imitator. Next base: position 2,940,548 of record NW_016107430.1, on the reverse strand, counting down.
CCTCTGGGTTGTCATGGTATTTTCACATCCTCTACCTCAATGCTAGCCACATCATATTATAATCTGTATATTTACATCTCTGCTTTTCTTACTTGTCTGGGAGCTCCAGGAGGGCAGGGATTTATATGTGTTTTTCCCTTATCCCCAACTTCTCCTTTCCGTCTCAGCACGAAGGGAGGCAAAGATTAGGTAGACAGTAAATGTTTTTGAATGGACCATAGATGATGACTTTGGGATTGCTTTAAACTGCTCAGCCTAGCGAGTGGACAAGAAGAATCTGAATGGTTATTTTCCCTATTAACACACAGTTTTACTTGGAAAAGCAGAGTCCCAAGTATATTGGAGGATCAGCCACTTTAACAATCTCCAAACTCTGTTCAAATGAAATAATTTACCTCTCTAAACGTAATCTGGCTCTCTAAATCTTTCTGATTGCCAATTAAAAGTGCCAATTGTGATTTTTTTTTTCTTTTCTTTATCTTCTCCTTCCACAATCAGATTATCAAATTACACTGAGCCTTTTCTTGCTAGAGCAGGCTAAAGCCCTCATACCCCTTCACCCCCACGCTCCACAATGGCACAGATTGTTTTCCCCTCCTGTTCTCAGTTGTGGGTCATTGGTTTGGAAATAAGAGCTGTGGGTTAAGCACCTTTGTTTCTTGCAAAGGCCTTGGAAGCACTTAGAACCCTGGAGCCTGAGTAGGGAGTCACTTATACCAGCTGGAACAATCACAGGATTTACACTAGAGACAGAAGGGAAAAAAAGTAAAGAAAAAAAATCAACTCTGCACCATTCAGCTGCCTTCTCATTCAGCCTGGGATGGTGGGAGTTGGCTCAGTTTGTGAATCCAATTAGCAGCAGCATTCCTGGAAAAGTGTCCCGTTGCAGTGCTTTCTCGTGAACTTCATCCACCTGTCATGTTGAGTCTTGGAGGGGAGCCAGAACAGGCAGGAAATAATAGGCTGCAGGATACCGGTGTGTGTCAGTGGCCCCGACCCTCCCATTCCTGAACACAGATGAGCTGGAAGACTGCGAGGCGTTGCCACTGCATGGATGGGCTTGGAGGGCCACAGAAAGACTGGCTGGGGGCAGGGGGAGACACAAAAGGGATGACAGAGGTTTAACCCACAGTGGGCCCCTCTTTGGGACTGTGGAACCATCTCTGCAGGGAAATGGCCTTGGCTGTTGCTCAGACACATCCCTTTGTTCTCACTGACCTAATGTTGTACACATAAGGCTGAGCCTCAGATCTAAAGGAGAATGTCTGAGTCCTTCTCACCTTTACATCCTCCCTTCCCCTGGCCTCCCTGGCCAAAGAACTGGCTATAATGACATCAGCTGGCTAGAGTTACATAAAACTTCCCTTTTCAACTCCCAGACCCCTGGATGATTATTATGTTTTGTTTTTAATTTCCACATGATTTCTCTTTATCCAACTGGGCTTCCTCCTTGCCACCTCTTATCCCCTTAATCCCTGTCAATTTGATTTTCTATTTTTTATTAGTGTGTTTTAGGCAATGAGGTGAAAGAAACATGGGTTCTTAAGGAATTGTAATTATAGGTTGGTGCAAAAGTAGTTGCCTAGAAGCAGCAGAAATGCCAATATGATTATAAATCTGATACCTGCCAGTGCTTCTCATTTAGTGACCCAGGGAGAGACAGGCACATACTCAAATTAGCATAATTTACTTGCACAAGTACCCCATGAATCTAAAGTAAAAGTTAAAAAGAAAAAAAAATTAGGATAATTTGAGGTTAGTCTATAAAGGAATTACCATCAAATGTATGAATGAGCTCCCTCAGGGATAGTAACAGAAGATGTGTTATCATCCAGGGCTCAAAGATATCAGGAAGGAGCATGATGTGGTTTGGCTGTGTCCCCACCCAAGTCTCATCTTGGATTGTAGCTCCCATAATTCCCATGTGTTGTGGAAGGAACCCAGTGGGAGACAATTAAATCGTGGGGACGGTTTCCTCCACACTATTCTCATGGGAGTTAATAAGTCTCACGAGATCTGATGATTTTATAAGTGGTTTCCCCTTTCACTTGGCTGTCATTCCTTCTTGTATGCTGCCGTGTAAGAGGTGCCCTTCTGCCATGATTGTGAGGTCTCCCCAGCCACGTGGAACAGTGAGTCCATTAAACCTCTTTTTCTTTACAAACTACTTAGTCTTGGGTATGTCTTTATCAGCAGCATGAAAATGGTCTAATGCAGAGAGGCAGGGAATCCTAACAGGAGATCAGTCTGTAGAGGGTCAACGTGAGAGGAGCAGTGGCCAGTGTTAAGCAACCTGCAAGGATGGAGGTGGGGAAATAAACACCTGGACCTCATTCTTTTCCCACCCTCTGATCTCCTGAGAGCATGCCCTGCTGACCATACCCACCAGAAGCCAGAGGGATTCCTGCAAGTCAACTTCCTGGGACAGAGAAAAGGGTAGGGTTTGGGGTTGGTGGAGAGAGGGTCTCAAGGAGCAAGTGGAAGGTATCTGGCACATTTATACAGTTTCTGATACACAGATGATCAATACCAAAGGCAATTTTTTCATTTTATCTCAGTTTTTACTTTAAGTTGAACTCCTGAGGTCAGAAATACTTTCCAATTCTGAATCCCTTTTAAATTAATTTTGGTGAATTTTTTTTCAAAAGCTTAGTTATTGAAACTTACAGTCCTTAATAGTTTTCTAACAATGTTCACATCTATTCTATCATTCATCCTTGTCACTGTCACTAATAAATGACATTTACATGCTAAATATAGCTACTTAGCTAATATTGTCTTCTGATTGCTAAATTAGTCATATTTTCACAAACATTTCTTACAATGTCTTACGAGCTCATCCTACAAAATCTGTCTTTATTTCGGTTTCTCCCATTTCTCTTACTACTATGGTATTTATTACTTTACTTTCTGGAGTACTTCTTTTCTTTTTCATGGATATATTATAGGTCTCAATATTTCTGCCTTGTTAGGTACAATATATCCTTTTAAAGGAATTTTTCTAAGATCTTT